>NW_019434186.1:0-2040 GCF_002814215.2 Seriola lalandi dorsalis
AAATGAGAGCATGTTTTAATATTTCAAAGGCACAAATTAAAAATTAGAGGGAAACATTTAAATAAATTAACAACTCAAATGAGTAACTTTGGATAGCGATTTGTAATTTGAGGACATTTTTATCTACTAAAATGTTTTTACTATTATAAATGAAGGTAAACAATGTCAGGTATTGATCAGCGTTCGGTTTTCGCCCACAGAGGCCGTCTGCAGTGCAGGTGAAGGCGCTGTACGACTTCACTGCAGAGGAAGATGATGAACTCGGTTTCTGCGCTGGAGATGTCATCGAAGTGCTGGATCGCTCGGACGCATCGTGGTGGAAAGGGAGGCTGCGGGGGAAAACCGGGCTGTTTCCTGCAAACTACACAATACAGCTGTGAGAAAACACCCAGGCGACGCACTTACTATGCCGGCGCACATTCACAGACTCGCTCTGCAGGTGCAGCAGCCCCGAATGTGTCTTTTTGAACATAAACACTGAGCAGTCAGTGACTCATCTAATCTCTGCATCGCATGTTGGCACTTCATCAACATGCCAGGGCCCAAATGACTGCGAGTCATTTAGCGTATTCATATATATGCTGCCACTCAGTGCGGTGCTCATTCAGGTTTTATTGGACATGCTATGCCTCAGTTATTCACAAAGGATCAAAGGCATGTCCTAAAACCTTTCATATGTTTAACTGGCTCACAGGAACTGCTGCAGATCTCACTGAGGAATGTTTTATCATCTCTATTAGGGCATGTCTGTCAGCAGGGATTCAATTCTAATATCAAAATGCTCTTTGGCCAGTCTGCTCATGAATCCGCTGTTTCTGCTCATGCTGTAAGTGTAGTCATATTTTATACCACAAAAAAAGTTTGTATAAAAAAAATCAGTACATTGCCCAAAAAATTTAAATGCTTCACATAGACATGTAACTTCCTCACTGATATGGAAATAAAATGATTTTTTTTACCGCTGATTTTATGTTTAAATTTAATGCAAACTCTGACAAAGTCTTTCTGAGGATTTTAATATGGACTTCCTGCTTTTATCTTCCTTCAAGATATTTTTGTTTCCTACAAGCCACTGCATTCTTTTATTCTGACATTTCTCTGGAAGACTGAAATTTATTTATAGACTCACAGGGTTGTCCAGTTGCAGGATGGCAGCTATAAAGTAAAAGCAGAAGTAAGGAGAGGTGGCCTTCAAAATAAAAGTTGCACTAATCTGGAGCCTACTCCAGATTAAAGGGGTTGCAGTCACTAAAGGATGTAGCTTTAGTTGAACTGCTGCAGCCTCACAGAAACCAGAATTAATTTGTCACTGACTCTCTCTCTGCACTGTTAAATATTGCACAGGTGTTGTTGGAAGAAAGCACAACTCAAATTAAACAGAAAAAATGCCTGCAAGCTGTCTCGCTTACTGCTGTCATATTTATTTACAACGGTAACTCTGTTGTGTACACATCACAAACACATAATCTACAAAGACAACTTGATACTTATGAGGAAAATATTTGTTATATTTGAGTAAAAAAAAAGAAAAAAAAAAGAAGAAATTATGTAGCAGTTAAGTGAAAGTTGTCCATACAAAGATGTCAGTGTACATCAGTTTCCTAGAAGCAAAGTCCTTCCCATTTACATACATGAGGGAGGTAGAATATTAGAAACACCTCTGAATTTGAAGCAGTCCAGTACGAATGTCTCGTTTAAGACAGTGTCAACAAAAACTGAATCATCATTCACGTAGATTTAATGCGTAACAGCTGTATTGATTTGCATTAGACTAAACAGTTGTACCTAATAAAGTGGTCACTGAGTGTACATACTGTTCATAGTTGATGTTAGATAAATCTTATCTATGTATTTATAGAGTATTGTTTCAGGGACTTCCTGTGTTTGTGGTGGTCAGCAGTAAGGTTTATTGTCCTTTATGGTAATTTCCTGTAAACCACAGTAGTTGTTTGTGCTGTGCTATATTTCTATGGTACCTTGATATTTATTAACTACGGGATTTCTGCAGGTACTATTGGTGCAGTCAGATCTGCCCGGTGA
>NW_019434187.1:0-2644 GCF_002814215.2 Seriola lalandi dorsalis
AAAAAAAAAAAGAAAAAAGAAAAAAAGTGATTCAGCTGATTAAATCCCCCCAATGCATAGTATGAGCAGGACTTTTTTAGACTTGTCTTTTAATCATTTACATATAATATCTGCATGATTTAGCATTTGCGCCACTTCTTTGCAATTACCCAGATAAATATTCAACAGTATATTTACTTTTCACCATGTTAATTTTGTGAATCGTGACTATAGTGGAGTCTCAATAAAATGCCTCATTTTCAAACAAAAGTACAGTTTATGGGTCAACTGCTGCAACTCAACTGTTCACACTTTGTTTCTAATGGTCTGTTTGTAGACCTCACTGAAGTTCTATGTCCCTGAGAGGGAAGTCTAGTGTAGTGTGTTCAGGTTAAAGTAAATCCACAGAAGAAACCACACAGTGTGACAACATCATGCAAGTACTGCTGCACGGTGTAGCATGTGCCCTCAGTCTGTATTAACTTCAAGCTGCAAACTCCCTGCAGAGAGTGCAACAAATGGTGACTGCAACAAACAATAATACAATACTTGACTTGTGTTTCTGAATATTCTTTATCTTTTGTCTTAAACTATACTGTCTTTTCAAAAAAGTGGCCAAGGGACCAAGAGTACCCATAGGACCACACTGGAAATAAGTCTTTAACTCTATTGTGTTCTACTTGACATTTTGTAGATATGTGTGACTACTTTCTCAGGGACAGTACATGTACATTACCACAGTATTTCCTTTTTTATACAACTTCATACCTCTACTCCATTATGTTTTGGAGGAAATATTGTACTTTTTTTTTTTACTCCACTATAAATCTATTTGATTAGTTTAATTACTTTCTTCTGCCACTGCCTTTAGTAGTCTTTAAGATGTGGTTGATAGCTCCAGAAAAAAGATAGTAATTGGATCTTGACTTAAAAATATTATTTGTCAAAACATTGGATATTCTCTTCTCTACAACAATAAATTATTTTGAAGTTGTCTAATGCTTCCTTCTCATATTGCCTCTGGTTCAGTCACAGAGCAGCATATTGTAGCTGTCAGGTGTCAAGAAATGAGCGGGAGTTATAACATTAACTAATCAATCAGTGACTTATGATGTTTCAAAGGATCTTAGCATTCCAATAATTTCAAATCCAACATGAAGTGGATGATTTCAGAATAATGATCATTCACTGAGCCCACTGAGTTGTAAGAAATGATATAATGTAAAACCATAAAATACCTTGAACAATATGAACAAATGAATAATTAAACTGAGGAATAGTTTTTACTCTGTATCTTCAGACAGGAAACAGCTGCAGAGAGTTTTCTTGAACTATGCTCAGGAAGCCTCCGTCTACCTGCTGCTCTGAGCCAAGCTGAGGAGCAGGTAGAGGGAAAGAGTTTGGTTTTTGGCTGGGAGTAGGCGGCTGTGCTAGTTCAGCCTGGATGACAGTGACGGCAGGGGATTCACCAGCTATTTATGTTTTGACCTTCGCCCAGTCAGTCACAACCCTGTCATGCCAACATACCAACCAAAGCACAATACTTCCACCGGCAATAGTCTGAACTACATAAACATAAACTAAAATATTAATGTAGCCTTTTTGATTTACTGAGAAAACCAACTACAACAAAGTAAAAATTGCACATGTTCCCTTAGACAATAACACACAGAATTCACATTTCTTTATTCAAAATACGTCCCCAAAACCCTGTAATCTAAAAACTATCTGAACATGTGTTATGGAGTGAAGTGAGGTTTCATAAAAAGGGATAATCATAAGTAATATGTATCATTTAGTAATATTATTAAGTTTATTATTAGTTATTATTAGCTTATTATCTACATGAATTACTTTATGTCAAACAAATGTAGCTGTTATTCTAACCCTATCCCACCTTGCTCATCCTCTTCATTGGCTCGACCTACGCTCTCCACATGTGGCTGCTGTAGGACAAGCTGAAGGTTTGCATGCGTCACGCCTCTTTCTTTTGCTGGCTGCATCTGGATGGTCAAGAGTTGTTGCAAATTTCACAGGAAGTACTATAACAATACAAAGCAACAACATGAATGTTGGTGTTAGATAATAAAAGCACATCCGGTTCTGGGGTTTTTCTTTCAAACTAAGAGCGTGATATAATAAATTAATGAATGTGCAGCCCACAATTGGCAAGATAAATAAGAAGACAGGCCACTGTTGTTGCCTGCATTTACTGCCAAGTTAGTGCCCAATGTTGACATCCTTAATGGCATACTATGAACAAAACAGTGATTACTATTATTCAATAATATCTCCTAACAATTAAGTAAAGAGCCCAAACAAAAGGTAGGCCTAATATCAATTTACTCTAGATGAAATCTCTAAAATGTACTGTTTGATGGAAAGTGTCTTTTCTGTGAGCAAGTTCTGATTATCTGAAGAGAAATGTTTGTGACATTTCTCTAAAATCAATCCACACTGGGTGTCTCAACTCATAAAAATATTAATTTTCTCAGCAACAAGCTGTTTTAAGTGTTGAGTTGTGATAGTATAGTTGTTATTACAATTGTATTATTATCATTGTGATAATTGTTAGTAGCTTTCGTGGTAGTAGCAGTAGCCTAGTAGTAGTGGTCGTGTTACTTTTTAGTTTTATTTTGAAAAGTTGAACCGGATACATCTGATC
>NW_019434188.1:0-1976 GCF_002814215.2 Seriola lalandi dorsalis
TTCGCATAAGATGGGAATCTACTCTGCAGTGTTGTCTGCTACCACATCCAGCAGTCTGTGATTCAGTGTTTGTTTGTGACTACTGATGAAGCACGTAAAATGCCTTATCCCAAAACACTCGTCTGTGGCACATCATCACGATGTGAATCACTCAATAAGTCGACCTTCAATTCAACCCACTTAGCCCTGATGCAAGACGCTTGGGGAGTCTTATGCTGGTTGCCCATTTGGTCCTGTATCACCCAATGAATGGAATACTCAAATTGAATTTTAAAAGCCTTTTTATTTTTAAATCTTTTTGAAGAAGATACCAACTGACATAAGCAAAGGCTCTCTAAGGACTCTTATATGAGGGCTACCTGATAGAAGATAGTTAATTTTGTTTTCATAACTTCACTTTTATTGACTTCTGGATACAAACTCTGCAACTCAGTTAAATTAATAGATATCAATAGTAGAAGCTGGAGGATTCTCACACAATTCCCTCTGGAGTACAAAACCATAAAGCAGCAACATGGGACCTCGACAAAACTATGATAACTTGGACGCATCCGCATGTTGTGTCTGGTCAACCTAGGTCTGATAGTTTCTAGTGTCAACACAGGAAAATGTCAGGATGAAGTCACCACTTGGCACCCAAGCACAGGGCACCTCTCCTTTAAGGCCAGGGCACACAGGCATTGTTGCAGGGCCAGCTGCACGGGCAGGTTTTCTGCAGCAGATCAGCCTTGGACTGGCAACTGGGGTAAAAATAGAGTGCTCTAAAGGAAACAATACATGTGTAATGAATAAACACAGTTGGGAAAGACTTTGGACAGAGAGGAAAGTCCCTCTTTATCCCCACACAAAAATCACCAAATCCAGCCACTTTCAGTAGTTTACCAGCCAGTACAGCTCCATTTTTAGTACAGGATTGGTTGTCCAGATGGTGACTGTTGGAGTTGACCAACTTAGCAGCCACAGCCAGAATCTACCACCATTTGAATGATTTAACTGCCATCCTGTCTGTCTTTGACACTGCCACTGTATAATGAGCCAAACTGCGGCCTGTTTAACACTGTAGATGTTTCTGCGAAAAAAGAAAGAAAAAAAAGCAAGCAAATATGCAAAACTGCACTTTCTTTCCATACTCTTTTTTTTCATACTGCCTGCTGTATTATTAATTTGTCTTGATCCAGGGCAATGATTTGCTCCTGCTCTGCCTCAAAGTGCTGTTTCTTTCAGGGCTTTAAAGGACAACTGGGCCAGCCAGGCATGCTCCGGCAGCTAGCTGGGCCTCTGCGCCAGATAAAAAAGGTGAGTTGTTCACATTCCTGCTTCATGCACAAACCAAACCCCCGATGTCACACACACACACGCACACACAATCCTTTTGCACAAATGATTGAGTTGTTTGTGTGTGTGTGTGTGTGTGTGTGTGTGTGTGTGTGTGTGGTCCTCCTGTCTCCTGTGTGTTGTTTTTTCTAACCTTGCTTTAAGCAGGGGAGTGGAAAAGTTACAAAACTCTAAACCCAAACTCCGCTCCTCATTATAAACTAATCAAACTCTGGGTGAAAACATTTGCACAACTGATCTGTGTGCAGCAGATGGTAACAAAACACCACCGTTTTACTTTACAACATGATCTATCTGATATATGCAGCCACACAGGTTATCAACAAGCTTTCACCTATACACCCACAAAAAAGGAAAAGAAACTGACATGCAAAGTAGCTGTGAAAACTACGCTGAACTGAAGTGTGTTGGTGCAATGACAGAAAGGCATCTACTTTATGTAAGAATGCATTTTCATAAGAATAAACAGTGGCCCGGAGGTTAGGACATCTTTATGAGATCTTTCCTGGATACATATCAAAACTTTAAGTGGGTCTGCTTAAGATCTTCCTCGCTATAGTTTGTCTCTGCATATTTGGTTTCTCCTTCTTATTGTCAACTTGGTGCCACCTTTTTTTTTTCTTTCTTTTTTTTTTTTTTTT
>NW_019434189.1:0-1987 GCF_002814215.2 Seriola lalandi dorsalis
AAAAAAAACTGTACCCAGACCCTGTGAACGCATCATCGCGTTGTCTCTGGGTGAACCGTCTTTTAAAGTTTTGTTTTTGAAACAGACTTTCTGATCTTTCCATCTCGCCTATTATATTTCCTATTTATACACTAATTACACCGTGTACCATTAAGTTTTATAAAAGGCTACATAATTTATGAAAGCAGCTGCACGGCTTTTATCAAACATTACTCAAAACAAGAGGAAATAGTGTATTTGTTGAGGACTATTTTCAGCCACGGATTAATCTACATTTGGAGCTGCAGAGCAGTGGTCACCAACCTCCGTGGTCATCGACACCACCCGTCATAATTCAACACTATTAATGATATAAAAGAGGCTAATGTTAGTCTACAATAATGTTGATGTAAATGTAAATGAACTGTCGATATCCAGTTTGCATTTGTTGGAAGCCGGACGTCACTATGATACTTCAGTATTGCAGCATGGCAGACTGTATCTGCAGGACTGACTCAAAAATCAACTATAATCCCCATCGTCAGTGGGCATTGTACTAAAGGGGCATCTTAGCCAGTGTAATAGTGTTGCTTATTGGGTTTTGGGACAACAATAGAGCTCCATGACACAGAGGAGTGAGTGATCAGGCTTTGGCTGCACAGACGGGGCTTATTTTGGACTTTTCATTGGATTCGTTCACAATGAGATAAATATAAAATATCACCAGAATTTAATTCCTCCGTTTAGAGTTGAAAACTTTCATGAGATCCACCACTCTTGTCAATTAAAAGTGCCAAAGTGCAAAAGTGAAGCTGGTACATTTTGCATGGTTATTCGTCAAATTAGCAGCTAATAGGAAACCTTCCCCCCGCTGCAGTTTGATCCATCTGCCACCGGTCGACGGCTGTAACTGCTAATTGCCAACGCCTACACAGGCACCAGGCAGGGAAATTGATTCCTTACCCTCACATCTCAAACATCTTGAATGACACTAAGAAACCAGTAGCGTTAGACCATTCTGCTGGAGGAGGGTAATTTACCGAGAGGATGTACGTACACGCACACGCCGCTGCGCTCGCACTTTAAAAAACCCCCTTAGACTGTAACACACTCGGACAGGTGACAAGTGGTTGGTGAGTGCAAGAAATGTGCTCACTTAGATGTAAAGTACAGCATCAGCAGATGTAATTAAATCAGGGGGTTTTAAAAAGCAGATTAAGAGCGTGTTTAATAGATCAATAATGATGGACAGAAAAGACAAAGAAGATTAATCAAAGTGCTCAGAAAATAGAGCACTTAGGCAAGCAATTAATATGTCGAGGAAACCTCGCAGGGACAAAAAATCCGTTAGAATAAGTGTAAGAGAAGCTTCAAGGGCTATTAATTAGGATTATAACTATTGATTTTTGTCTATATCTGTGTGAGTTTGACGTTAATATCCCTATTGATTCGCAACTTTTGAGCAGCTTCTGATAGACACCTGCTCACGACGTCGTGTCTCATAAAACTTTCAGCTTCAGATTTCATTACAATGTCCGGACCGCTCCTTAATTTCCTCGAGCAGGGTTATGAACATCGATCCGCTCCAGACAGAAAGCACAAGTTGAGCGTGCACGCTTCGATGATACGTGTCTAAACTTTTATATTAGCGTAATAGTGCATCAAAAACAACTGGGACTGGGAGCCCACAAGTCAATATGGCTGCCGGCCAGGACAAGCTAATTTCTTTGGCTTTGCTTCAGATGTTTTGCATAACATGACTTAAACTGACTGACAAAAAGTCGGAGGGGGAAAAAAGAACAGGCAGAGGCACTAATGAAAGTAGATCTTCCTGTAATATGTGCACTATAATAATCTCACTGAGCTGGAGCTGAGTTGTGCTGTATGTCACTGGATGATGTACAGCGCTCTTGTCATGCATTTAAAGCGACCACAGGCCTCTTTTACCTAATGATGACAGCTAATGCTAACAAGCACAAATTAAAGGCTTCCTGCCCCCCCCCCCCCC
>NW_019434190.1:0-1600 GCF_002814215.2 Seriola lalandi dorsalis
CACACACACACACACACACACACACACACACACACACACACACACACACACACACACACACACACAATTATTATAATCACAACTGGCATCGTAATGCGTGGTTAGTAAATAAAATAAGACAGTGGATTATTAATCCTTAAAGGTAAACATTCATTTTTTTAGACACACTGCAGGTCACAAACAGCTTTTTAAAATGAGATTAGCTGAAACATTTTTGTTGCTTTTTTGTGACTTTAATCTCTTTTTACTATTTTCAAATTTGCTGCTTTCTGTTTCTGCTTTGATTAAATAAGTCTTTAATTTCAGAGCAGCAGTAGTAGACTAGTGGTACACAGTCAGGGATGTGCAGAGAAATAAAATTCCTGTGAAGCTGCTTGTATGGGCAGAGCCTCCCTCGAGTCTGGTTTGGCTCCAGTTGACCAGAAGTGGGAAAAGCTTCCCACAGAAGTGGCCTTGAGTATCTCTATGGTTCAGTCTGTGTACAGGTTTTCTTACCAGGGATATTTATGGTTTGTGGTTGGATTATGAGAAATTATGTCAGATTACCATTCCTATAATTTCTTATCTGTCTGTACATAGTCCAATCTGTGGTGTCTTCTGGTGTCATGATACAGACTCAAACAGCAGAGTTAACCTTTCTCCAGGAGATTGAGGTGTGTCTGAACACAATGCAACCTTTATCATTTATATTTTGAGAACAGCAAATGCAATCACGCATTAAATTCATTTTAGTGATTTTCCAGATTTTCCCCTGAGCGCTGTGTATCAGCCTCTAAGAAATGAATCACCTGAACATGTAACCGTTAAAATCTATGAGCAATACACTGACATTTCACTGACATGATCACAAAAATGTATCTCTAAGTATGAGTTTTGTTTACAGCTGCCTGTACTGGTCAGACAGGGAGTTACTGGTTTCACCTGTGGAGCTTTGGTTAGAAGAAGAGCCACATCTGGGTTGTTATGTTCTCTGGCCTGGTCCAAAGCCGTCTCACCTGCCTGTAGAAACACAAACATACACAGTCCAAATGGGCAAAACAGTGGCAGAGATTTGGAACAAACTGATATTACGGAAAGTTCTTTATTCCTAATTCCAGGTAAAAGTGAACTCTTGAATGTGAATGTTCTTCATGCTGTTGTCACGTCATGTAAACAAAGCAAAGTGGAAGCTACAGGGAATCCATTAGTGAATATAAACACTATATGTGTTTAAAAAGAGTGGTGAGTATAAGTATGGCACTGATTATGCTCAATTATGGTCGGACACGTCTGTATTTATTCTATATTTTGAGACTCAGTTTTTGTTTGACAACAACATTTTGTTTATTTATAGTAAAACTGTAACAGGACACTTCTGTAAGTGAACTTGTGTGACCACAGTCTTTATTACGATATGACCCCTTTGCCTGTGGACACCAACATCAAATTTATTTAATGAGTAATGGAGTAAACAACCTGGCCGGATTGTTTTATAACAGAGAATTCAGCCAAAAACAAGATAAAACTTACTTCTTACTTAATCAAATTAATAAATAATGCTCATACATTGACATTAATAATGTGAAATGTAATTTTTAATTTATAGTGACTACAAATAACA
>NW_019434191.1:0-1818 GCF_002814215.2 Seriola lalandi dorsalis
CTTCCCTCTGTTTAATGTTGTGGATCTCTGGCAACACACACTGCATCATACAGGATCAAGAGGCAGGTCAAATATTGGCCCACTGGAGCTTGAAACACCTACGACACACTGCGTTCACCTCCTGAAAGGTTGGATTATACATGGACAGTGTCTGTTGCATTGCTATGACCTATTTCTCACCTCCAGTCTTTTGGGGGTCCCGTAGTTCTCCTGCAATCTCATTTAATTCGCCTGTTTCCCATGGCCTGTACACAAGCACTTCTGGATTCCAGTAGGGTGTGTCTGCTCACTGTCTGAGTCTTCCTGGGTTTGTGAAGCTGCAGGGGTTTTATCCATTGCATCTGCAAGTGGTGCTGTTGGAGGCAGGGCTGTAGATATGGAGATAGCATACAGAGGAGGTAGAGCCCTTGCCCTACATTTTTGTTTCTCCTTTCTCTCATTTGTACATGTTCCTTCTATTTCTTGTTTCAGCATTAATCCTACTATTGATTTCACTCTCAGTTCTGCTTCTCTGTCCCACTTTTGGAAAGCTTGCCATTTTATCATCTTCTTCCCTACTTTCTTTTCTTGCACATTTTCTTCAAACATTACTCTACACCTTCTTAAATAGTCTGTGATAAGTGTCACTATTACGGGAAATATTCCCTGGGTTATGAGGTGCCAGAACGGAACATCATCAACCATGCTTTACCCGTTATCTGCCATTATTTTAGGGTCTGTAAGAGGGTCAGGCAAAGACTCATATTCCCCCGTTTTGTTTCCTGTGTTGTGTCCTGGTTTCCACTGATTCACTGGGACATATGTGCTTCTACTCTCAATGAGCATATCATTAACACAAAACTCAATCACTCTGATCTTTTCAAATAAGTGTATGGTTGGATCTTATCAAGGGTTGCTCACTTCAGCCAGGTGGTTTGTATGACTCATTCGTTCGCAGAAATGCACCCCTGTAGTATGCAGAATGTATACTAGACACTGAATGAGTCCCCACAAAGTTTATTTTGTATGTTATTTGTGTTTCTATTCAATTACTTTTTATTCGTCTCACTCATACACCAATGGGATTTCAGTTGGACTTAACAATGATAGGGTTTGCAACAGTATATAATTGCTTACACATTTCTAACTTCTTTCAACAATCTCTTGCGTTATTGTATTACAGTGATGTTTAATTTTCTAGTTTCCCTTTTCTTTTCTTTTTCTTTTTTCTTGAGCCTATGACTACTAATTATGTAGACTCAATACTTTCACTACCAAGAAGGAATTACATGGAAACTGTTTCCAATACTACGAAGGAATTACATGAATATGCAACAGAACTTTCCCTTTGATGTTAACCTCTCATGTGACATCCTTACACTGAGGCCCATACAGTGAAAATAGATCAATACATTCTTCCTTAATCTTAGCTGTTCATTTCCCACAACATCTAATTCTTACATACTGTATTTATAATTGGCAAATCTGCAATGATCAGTATATGACCCCTTCTATGTTGACATTTTAATTTCAGGTCACAAAGTGGTGGTGGACTTTACCCCACCATTTGTCGAGGGGAGCCAGGGGGCGTGGACAGCGATGATGAGCGAGGCTCAGGAGAGTACTACAGTGGAGAGGAGTTTCATGAAGACGACATCATGCTCACAAAGAACAGGTACATGTCAGGATGTGTCACTATGCAGGTAAGGCTGGACCCAAAATGCAGCCAACACAGGGGAGACAGTGCAAAATGTTTATTAAACAAAGAGCTTAAACCACACTGGTGTAACACAGGGAAACACAGGGGAAGCACAGGGAAACACACTTAAACTGAACTTA
>NW_019434192.1:0-1904 GCF_002814215.2 Seriola lalandi dorsalis
TAACCAGTTTTTTGGCCACTTTAGGGAAGTAATTATTCATAAGTGATATTGTTATGTTAGCAAAAAGTTGCATATTTATAAATCCAGCAGACATCTCCGCTTGTAACTCTGTTTTGTCAGTAACTCCTGAGATGTATATGTGGCTCTTGAGCAGCTAAAAGTTCCATTATGTTCATTAGCTATTGGCTAACTTTTGTTTACCATTTGGTAGCATAACATGTTTATGGTTTATCAGAGCTTTGTCTCTGAAAACTCCTGACTGCTGCTGATAGAAACGAAGTGACAGTGACACAGAACTAAAACAGGAAAGCAATAGAACCAAAACAAAGTGCTGAAAAATGCTAAACAGCTTCGCAGAGTTCATGTGGGTTCATCGCTACGAAACAATAATAATACCAAAACCATAAATCATGTTTAAAATTTATACATAAGCGTGTGTGTATGTCCGTCCAAGGATGAAACAGGGAAAAATTGGTGGGGGTGTTAAGTACTTCTACTCACTTCTTCAAGGGACTGCATTAAGACTAGGATTTGGATTAGGTAGTGAATGGAGTGGGAGAAAATTAAAGTCTGCCTCACTTTATGTTTGCACACCTTGAATATCTCTGATGGATTCTCTCTCTGTTTGCCTTACTTTGCCTCTCTCTGCCTTTTGATGTCCCTGTCACTCTCAAGCAGAGACATGAAGAGAGAAAGAGGAGAGACATGGAGACAAATGCAAACTAGACAAAGAGACTGAGAGAATGACTGACCTCAACGCTAATTTGACATCTGCAGCTGCATCCTAAATATCAGAACATTTTGCCAAAGTTCAGCCAACGTCTGACCTTCTCTCTCAGTTGGAGGCCTGAACACGTCAAGTTTGGTAGATTTTTCCTGTCATATTCATAATGTAGGATCTCAACAACAAAACTACATCATTTAGAAAACAACATGTGCAGTGAATCATATGGAAATAAAATAGTGTATTATTTGCTGGTTCCAAATTTCCAAAGCCTCAAAAGCTATCAAAAAAATGTTTGATTTTCCTTCAGCTGTTTTTTCCACTTTATCCAGAGTGCTTTATTCATGTACAAGTGGGAATTATTCCCACAAAAAACATCTGTGCTTTACTTTACTTTAATTAGCATATTTCTTAGTGCAATTAGGAATTTGTTTCTTTAAAAGTGACTCAGTAATTTGAAAATGTTTCAACTTCTTTCAAGGATTACATGCTCCTTGGGGGGTAAGGGAACTCTCCAGCCCTTGAGTTTAATGAAGGCTTTTTCTTTTTTTGAAAAACAAGGCTGTTTTTCTTCCTGAAAAGCTGACCTTTTGAAAATTCAAGGTTTTCACCCAACAGCACTGATTAAATGTCTAAGGCAAATAGAAACAAAAACATGCTCACACATAGGTGAGAGCAAGAGAGAAGTTAGGACTTCAAATTACACCCAGAATGTGACATTTCTGTTGTATATTGACCCTTTGAAATGATGTTGAGAAATTCATGGAATAGGAGACTTAAAAAAGACGGTACATTCTGTTCCATCCGTGAGCTTGTGGTTGTTGAAAGAGGGGGGGCAGTATCTCTGACAGTCAAACATCATATAGCACAGTTTTCTTCTTGTAAACAAACAACGTTTCTGTGTCATATAATGTGTTTTTGGGGAGTATTGTGCGTTTTTGTCACCTGCATATACAAAGAATTAAGCCTATTATGAAAACGTGTATTCACACTCTAATAGTGGGCAAATAGGGTAGGTTTAAGAGGATGCTTTGCTGGCTGTGCTGTGGACCATATGGTAAAAAGAATGTCTTGTGTTTGCATTGATCTTGTAATTTACTGCCCTCTTGGGGCCTCAGTAGGCTATTGTCTTTGGAAGCTAGGTTGACAAAGGCTTTGCATACTCATTGTAAATAATCCA
>NW_019434193.1:0-2183 GCF_002814215.2 Seriola lalandi dorsalis
CAAAAGGTTTTGTAGAGCAGCAGAACATAAAAAAGTTCCCAGTATTAGTTCTGTTCTATAATAGATAATCCATGTTCTCAGGAATGTTGGAAATGAACATTTGAGAGGAAATAATGTATTGATTTGGTTTCATTGTATGGGTTTGAGTGTGAGGATATAACATGAGAGCCAGCTAAGAAGTTAAGACCAAGCCAACCTTGCCTGGCAGTATATAAAGCAACACAACCTGCAAGTCTTTAGACAACAACCATGTTAGGGTCTTCTCTCCATGCTGCATTAATTAAAGAGATCTGATTCATCATACCGCATCCGTAATTCTACAGAGAACTAGCAACTCTCAACAAAAAGCAGGATTTCTCTCACAGGAACCACCTGGTTTTCACTGTAGAAGGCAGTGACAACTTGTGATGCCACGTGGGCGCAGTTAACTCACTGGTAAGATAGAAAATGTTTTATCATGTCCTGTGTAATGTGTTTTTTCTATGAAACAGGAAGGAGGATGAACAAAAATAGGTTCACCAGTTGAGGATATAACTCAGATGGTGATTTGGTCATTTAGGAGGAAAGGGGCTGAAAGATTTGTGAGTGCAATACATGAGGAAGATACTGTAAGTCACAACAACTAAATCTGGGGACGTTAGCAACTGTGTCTTACCTAAGGACACAAGCACACTAGCACACTGAAGCAAAGAGTCTACATCAAAGTGCAAAACAGACTGACTGTGCTTACTTTGAAGAGAAGGTCACTGTCTGGACATGAAGTGACAAGAATACGAGTACTTGGATTATGTCAACTCTGGGACTGTAAGTCATAGGGACACGTAAAACACACTTTCCAACTTACTGTCCACTTACTTTGACAAATGGTGTTGACTGAAGGTCTGCCATGATAATGGCGTGTGTGATAAAAAAGACAACACACAAAGGGGATTAAAAATTTGGTGCACGTTCAACAACAGGATGGAAAAGCTCAAGAAAAGGGGTATGAGTGGCGTCAATTCAACTTTCAAAAGCAGGGAAGAAAGAAAACGTTGCAAAGGAATTTCGTGGGCAAATTATTTCAGTGTTTGAAAAAAAATGTTTTCTTCTCCATGTCCTTTCAAAGACATACTGGTACCACACACCTGGGCTTATCAAATTGGCAGGGTCTGATTACCTTGTTATAGAAAAAAATGGCTCTTACAATACCATTAAAACCCGTGTAGCCCATTTTAAGAACTGGCAGACTTTAAATTTAATGGTGTGTGTATTAAATAAAACGCAGCCAGTTTTGCTCAAATCTCAAGTCTTTGTGAAGAGCTGCTATGATTTCTGTTTTCTACCGGCAGCCTTAAGAAAGAGAAAGTTTAATTCTGGGCTTTGTAGAATTATATGCTGTTCTTTCTGTCAATCTACAGAAAAGAAAGTATTTGACCTCAAGTTTGATCAGCAAAAGCACCAAGGTTTCTCACTGTAGTTTGTTTGCAGCACACCCTGTCTTTACACTGAGAAAGAGCCAATTCTATTGTACAGAATGATTTCAGACATTCAGGAGAGGTACTTTACGTTGACTTCCCAGAGCCTGTTTACATAAACCAGAGCAGTGAGGACAAGGGACGGTGTCCACGGCACATCAAGGCTCAGCAAACATCAAACGCTTTCTCACTCTATCAGAAGGGAAAATTAATCTATTAAATCTGTGCTGACAGTTTGTAAAGTGCACTCCAAGTTAAATAAGAAATTAGAGTTGAGAAGACCAATTTTGACTTGCAATTTCACCTCATCATGACTAATTCAAAAGAGATTGAGGAATTACTATGACTGAGCTGATAGAATTTTCAGTTCCACCGGCTACAGCAATCCCTTTGTGTTTATCATGGCCTTTATTTTCATTTCACTACAGGTAGGAAGAAACCCTGTCTGAAATTCAGCAAAGCAAATATTAAAAACACTTTTGATTTGAGATAATATATATGTACATAAATACACCACAACTGTCTTTGCATACGATGGCTGCTGAAAGCAAAAAACACATAAGTGAACAAACTGCTACTGGTCTACAGACGTGAGGTCACACCTCCAAATTTAAATTAACCACTGCTGACTTTAATTCTCAGTTCATTTACACTTCAGCTATTGCACCACAGAGGTAGGACACAAAGTGCTTTTGTTTAATTGTGGTTTCGCAAAAAAAAAAAAAAAAA
>NW_019434194.1:0-1659 GCF_002814215.2 Seriola lalandi dorsalis
GTGTTTGCATGGGTTCCCTCCTGAAAAGAGATATGCAGGTGGAGCACATGCAGCTGTCTCTTTTGTCATCAAATGACCCATGTACACTATGGGACTTCTAGAAGTTGAGAATGGCTAAACTATAGCTACATTAGCTGATGAAGAATGTTTACTGTTACACAGGTGAGGACACTGATAGGACTCATTAATGGCCCCACCAGGCTGCAGTGGGTCACTACACCCTACAGTGGAAAAATGTTATGCCATTCTTAGGGCTCTCTTTTAACAGTCTAAGGTGCAAGTGGATTTACGGTGTGTCCATATTCACTTTTGCTATTTTAACAGCAGAAAAAAACAGTTGCTGCTACATCATGGAAGTGTTTTTGCTGAAACATGCAATAAACCAATCATAGTGCATCTCCCATTCACAGCTGTGCTTTCTCATTGGTGGATTGGCGCAGTGTTTCACACAGAACTGGATTATATTTGTGGCGAGTTGATCAAAAAAAAATTTGACTTGATTCACTAGATGAAAAGTCAGGGGATCACCAAAGTTATTACAATTCATCCTGAGATGAACATTAACATTTGAACCAAACTGGATTTTTCACTGTAAACCGAAATGTCAGCCTGTTGGTGGTACTAGAGGAAAAGTCAAAGGATAAACAAAATCAGAGGGCCTCATCATCTTGGCACTTGTGGTGTGTGATTCTACTGATTGCCTTTCCCCTCCAATACCAAGTTAACCCCAGGTAGGTCTCGCTGATACCGAACGATACTGATACTTCATAGATACTTCATCAACACACAAACTGAAGCCTGGACAGACGATCAGTAATTGTGATAGCTACTCGCTCTCTCTCTGGACATTTTTGGGGGCAGGTGCTCAAGCGGAAAAAAGGGCATCCTTCTCATAATTATTTAATAAAGTTATTTACATATATATTAATTATTAATTTCAATATAATTCATTTGCAAATGTTTAAAGCTCAACAGATTTCAACAAAATTATCAATGTACACAGAGACAATGCTCTCTAGCATTGACTATTTCTACATTTATCACAAGAACAGGCAACAACAAAGAAAACAGTGCCACACTGTACATGCTTTGGGGCATTTTCACGTGTATAGTTTCTTTGCTTATTGTCTATAAAATAATGATTTAATAACAACTAATCTTTAAACAAAACTGAAAAATATCTATAAATAAACAAAAATAATAAACCAACCAATCGAGCCTCCAAACTACAATGTAGGCCTACGCTGCAGCCACAGACCAGATCCATAGTGTTGTCTCTCAACTCCTAAACCAGCACCCCCATTCCCTCCTCCTCATCTCTGGAGACTTCAACCACACGTTCCTGTCCTCTGCTCTTCCTACCTTCACCCAGTATGTGGATTGTCACACAAGGGACAATAAAACTTTGGACTTGTTGTATGCTAATATCAGGAATGCAAACACCTCATCCCCCCTCCCCCCGCTGGGACGCTCAGATCACAACGTCCTTCATTCCAGCAGCTGTCAGACTCCACAACTCCTGCTCTTCCTGACCATGTGCAAATTTGCACTTTTTCATGTACATATCGTGTGTATTGTGTATATTGTATTTATTAGTGTATATTTGGTATATTTTTGTTGTATATTTCCATAGATGTTTATTCTATAGATGTTTATTTT
>NW_019434195.1:0-1606 GCF_002814215.2 Seriola lalandi dorsalis
AGTATGCATGGTGGCAATAGCAAGTAGTACTTAAGTTTGGCAATTATCCAGTTTGAATGCCCTACATGCTCAAAGCGCTGTATACGATGTGGAATTACTAGATATATGCAACTGGGACACCATATTGGCCCTTGTTATTACGCCTCCGCGACGGCGACAGTCGTCAGGGCCGGAGGCAGTATGTTTTCGGGTCGTCTGTCCGTCTGTCGCTCCCTGAGTAACGCCTTGAGGGAATTTCTTCAAATTTGGCACAAACATTGACTTGGAATCAAGGATGAACTGAATAGAGTTTGGTGGTCAAACGTCAAAGTTTAAGGTCACTGTGACCTCACAAAACACGTATTTGTCAATAACTCACAAATTAATTTACTAATTATAACACAATTTAACAGAATGTTCTAATAGGATAAAATTGTAAAGTGATGATATTTTATATCCAACTGGTCAAAGATCAACTTCACTGTGACATCATAATGTTCTGCAAAAACACTTCTAGTCATTAGTCAACACTGCAAGTCAGGAAGGGGAGAGGCATACAAACAGGGAGCGCACAAGCACAACTGTGTGTCTGCATATCGGTCTTTGTTTTTATTTGTCCTTGTCATCCCCAGAGTTCCTGGATAACAACTAGGAAAACTTCCACACTCTGCAAACTGTCTCAGGAAGGTGCTGGAGGAAAATCTGCAGTCTGCAAAGAGGATAAAGCCTTTCTCACACTTGCTTTATTGGAGATTTTATGTTTTATTGCAAAGCTTTTAGTCAGAGTTTTACTCAGACATTTTTCAGACATTTTTCAGTCTGAAAAATGTCTATGACCAAAAGCTTAGCAATTAAATTTGAAATCTGCGATGGAGGAAACTTTGCTGAAGCCTCTTTTCTTTTTAATTGTACCACTCAGAGTTGTGGGACATTAATGAATGAATTATAACATCACCTCAGGATATAGAACCAATTGCTGGAAAATGATGGTCGTTCATAACTGACTTATTAACAATTTATATAATGGGAGTGTGTGACATGACAGTGACAGGAGGGATGAGATAAAAAAGAGAATACATTAGGCTTGACAGGACAATGTGTGGCGTGCATCATTGCCGGGATGTAATGATGTAAAGCCAATCCTTGCCTGGCATTCTGAGCAACCCTCTGCACCATGGGAACTTGTGGAGGAAACATGGTTCAGCAGCAATAAACACAGCTGCAGAATGCAACTGATGAACTATTTGCATTTGTAATTAGCCAAGAAAGCTGTCCTCTGGCCATATGTTTTGTCCTCTGATGTTTGTGTGTGTTTTTGTGTGCAGGCATTGTATTTTAACACACACTGGGGAGTAGGGTTGTCACGATACCAAATTTCTGTTTCGATACCGATACCAACATGTATTTCGATACTTTTCGATACTTTTTGTAAAAAATATTTCATTATATTATGTATTGCCTTAATGGGTTATTTAAATATTTAAAGAATGTAATTACATTTTTAAAAATATATTTTTTTAATGTATTTATTAACCATGGACATGTTTTAGCTCTCTGTTTGCAGGCTACTGTAGGTTTACTACTGGGCTGGGAGGGACTTTGTACTTCTTTCATTGACATTACAGTG
>NW_019434196.1:0-1966 GCF_002814215.2 Seriola lalandi dorsalis
CACCACCCACCACCCACCCATCAGCGCATCTCGGGGACATGTATCGCAAACCGTCCCAACGTGGCTGTCCTAATGGACGGAAACTTGAGCAGCTGTGAAAGCAGAGTTGCACAGTCAGACAGGGAGGTTAGAGGACACTGGACACAGGAGCGTGGACAGAGATCAGACCACCACCAATTGTGACACACGTCATCAGCGTTTCAAACAAACACGCAGCACTTTTATGATGAGAACTGTACTGACTGTCATGATTAAATCTGACCTTAAAGCCTAGATCTTATTTTTTACTGATACAAAGTACAATACTTCGTCCAGCTGGATAATGGGACACAGCAAGGTTAAAGTCAGGGTACATCCAAATTAAGCACAAAAAAACCTCTGTGTGCCTGTGTCCTATTAGGTTTGGCCATTTTGCTGCACGTGCACCACAGCTGACCCGGTGATAAGAAACATGAGAGAGCAGGAGACGGAGAAAAAGCGACAAGCCTAAAAATAAGCTCCATGCATTTCAACATACAGAACATCATGTAAACGCGGGGAGACATTCTCAAATCATAGGATGCACTGGACAAATAAATGATTGGCACTGTCGTAAATTTAAAGTGCTGCAATGAAATCTGTCATGCTTGAGATGCAGGGATAGAAAAAATAAGTCTTAAAGGAATAGTTTGACATTTTGGGAAACAAGCTAATTTGCTTTCTTGCTAAGAAAGTTAGATTTCATTTAGTCATTTAGTCTCTGTTTTGATACCACTGTCTGCATGGTGAATTTGAAGGTGGTTAGTTTAGTAGAAAGACTGGCAAGAGGGAGAAAAGTCAGTCAGCTTCACAGTGACAAGACGTCAGGAGGTCACTGCATTAGGCCAAGCAATGTCAGCACACAAGTCCACAACTTTTTTTTTACACTTTGGTTTTTGAACAGATTAAACGCACAAGATACACAGTTAATCACGTGGCATTTCCAGGTTGAAGATCTTAAGGACATCCGGCAATTAAGATATCACTTCACGAAAACAACAAAGGTGTCAACAAACTGGTAGCTGCAAAGCCACCTGTATCAGTTACATCAGCTAATTTAAAGGGAGATACACATGGGTTCCCCTTTTTAATGAACTGCTGCAAAGATCTGCAAAATGCTAATTGCTGCTACAAGATCAGCAGTCAGAGTAACCATCCTTGGAACACAAAGTTTTCTTGTTTTCACTATTTTGCTGACACTACCTGAATGCAGTGTAGGTGGGTGTTTTTACCTTTGGACAGGGCTAATGTATCTGTTCCCCCCCAGTTTCCAGTCTATATGCTAAGCTAACCGCATGGGGAAAATGTTTAGCTAGCTTACTTGCCAAGGGTTACAAGAGAAGGTATACAGCCAACAGCCACTTAGCTTAGCATGAAGACCTGGCTCTGTCCTAAGGTAACACAATCTGACTTCCACCAACTCTAATTAACATTTCATATCTCATTGGTTTAATCCATACTAAGGCTACATCCACACGAAAGAAAATAGTCTGGTGCATCACACCTTTTTTTACATCACTGTCACAGTTTTTGTATGCATCAAATGTCTTCGAGGTAACTGGCTGCTGGCAGTTAACTAACCAACATGGGAGTGGCATTAATCTCGTGTTAATCTTGGCAGCGAAGTGCATATACGTATTATTTACATACATGCTACGAATAGCATATATGTAAAGTAAGATGACCTGCACTAAAAGTCATTGTAAACATGAGAAGTTGTAAACATGGGTCAAAGTTTCACCTGTTTTTCTGCTCAGCGTTTTGCTGACAAGACCAGGCTAGACGCTCTTAAAGAATTTTTTTCCTCCAGTCCTGTTTTGCTGAACTCCCCTGGTATCAAGTTGCCTATACACAGCGGGGACAAAACGTTCTTCTTGTGTGTGTGCGTGTGTGTGTGTGTGTGTGTGTGTGTGTGTGTGTGTGTGTGTTTACACGTCTACAAGCCTGG
>NW_019434197.1:0-2202 GCF_002814215.2 Seriola lalandi dorsalis
AGAAGCATTCATTCACAAACTCAACCAGGAGACGTTTAAAGCTTTATGTTCACATCATAAAGTAACAGCAGGCGTCATGAATCGAACACATGACCTACAAACTTCATTTTGCATACTTCCTTATTGTTTAAAACTGGGCCAAATGTTCATTATACAATGTTAGCTAAAAGAATAACAAGCCAGTATCAGACCTGCAGAGGCTACAAACAATCACAATCTCATCTATTCTAGTAACTTAACCTAATAGTAACCTCTCTGGGTGCTGTCCAAGTTGCTTATTTCCTGTGTGTAAACAATTACAATAAACCAGCGACTCCAGTGAACTGATCAACTGAATATATCCACATCAAAAACTCCACACAGTAAAGCCACAGAGAGAGAATGTGGCGTGTATTTCACTCACCCTATTTGAAGAGGAAGGCCATGCTCCTGTCTTTCATGGTGGTGAAATGGTCAAGAACCATGTCGTAAAATTTCCCACTGGCCTTTAGGTCTTCCACAAAGACAGAATCAATTGATATTTTGCCCAAGTTGACAAGCCTGTCCTATCCACATGCGTTCCTCTGATAAATGTCCTGTAGGTCATCCTCAATAAGACGCTGTACCAGCTCTCCCGGTGGCTTGTGAAACAACTTGTTGTTGTACAGTCTGTGCGGCTCATTCCTTAACCTCTGCGCATCAAAGAATGGATACGTCGTCTTGATCAGCTGAGCCGATTCACTGCTGGGAAAAGCAGCGGACCCTCAGAAAAATGCAAATCATGTGGGATCCATTGCCCGAAAAAAGCTCAGTTGCTCCATGTCTGCAAATCTTTGAGTCATATGCATTACTATGCCTTCAACAATCTGAGAGTAAAGACGTCGGAAAGAAGCAACTGATTCCTTGTCTCCATCTTTGTGCTGGTTGACCCCCTTCTCCAGGTCCTCCCAACGTCATCGCCGCGGCCAGGCGTTTTATCATAAATCCCATCAAACATCTCATCTGTTCTTGTGGCTTTGAGAGCGCTGAGAGTGCTCTGGATCCGATCCTGGCATTTTTTGATGTCCACCATTTTACTTTGCAGAACTCGAAAGAGTGGTTCCATGAGGTCGAAAATTGACTGGAAGATGCCGAGCAGGAAGGTAAAATCTAAATCTTCACGTTTTTGCTCTAAGGCTGCACTCAGTCCAATGGTCTCTTTGTCCCATCCCGGCTCTGTTATTATCTTAGCGACAGGGAGCGACCTGCGTCCTTCATGGATGGCATGTACTAGGCGGCTTTCGAAGTTCCACCTCACAGCAGAACCCCCTGGTGCACGCACAGCCCTGTCAACTTCACACAGTGATGCAGATCTCTTACATGAATGTGAGAAAAAGTTGGGAAAGGCATCAAGACGGGCAAAAAACTGTTTTGCTGCCTGAACGTTATTTGTGCCCTGTGCTAAAGCCAAATTTAACTTATGAGCATAACAGTGGATGAATAGCGCTTTGGCACAGTGGGACTTTACTAAAGCCTGCATTCCACCATGCTGTCCACTCATGCAGCTTGCTCCGTCACAAGTCTGACAAATGAGTTTATTTGTGGGACTGTAGTTCCCGATGGCTCTCATCACAACTGATGTTATAGCTTTTGCAACTCTCTCTGAGCTGACATCAAAAAAGCAGAGAAAACGTTCACACACACTGCTTTTTCATTAACATATCTGATGACGACTGTGAGTTGACACGTTAGAAATGTCTGTGTGTGCAATGAAAGGAGACATGTTTATTTTTTTATCAGTCTCATCCTGGAAAACACAAGCAATGCTTTCAACTATGTCATTCTGTATAGTGTTTGACATACCGCTGAAGACTGATGATACTAAGTGCTCTGCAAGTGGAGTGTCAAACTGTATATGCATGTACCAGCTCCACAAAATTACCCCTATTTGAGTTGCCAGCGGCTTGATTGTGTCCCCTGAATGCTTGTTCTTGGCACGCAAGGTGCAAAGCTGCAACAATGAGTCTCTTAAGAATACCCCAGTTTTTTTCACCTGTTCATTGTGGTTCTTTGTGCTAATGCTTCTTGCCAAACCAGAGCCTCGTCAACCCTGACGCGTCCAAAAAGCTTCAATTTCACAGCACAATCTATGTGACTGTCTGATTTACCGTGCCTCTCGACTGGCCCAAGGATTGTTCAGTGAGCAGGAATCCTTGTCAAAAGGAAGACATGGCCAGCAAAATC
>NW_019434198.1:0-1942 GCF_002814215.2 Seriola lalandi dorsalis
CTTTTTTCCTATTGATGTTAGCACAATGTAAAAAATGAACTTTCAGAGACCTGTTTTTCTGTGTCAACAATCCCCTTGAAAAGAGCAAAAAGCGACAATGAATCTATCAAACTAAGATCGGATGATGTCAGTGAGAGCTCAAAAAAAACTGTAAGCAATAACTCTCTCAAACTGTTTACAGGGGAGACTGGGGATGGTTGTAACACGGGTCAGTTGTAACACTTCCAATTTTCTCAAATCAGGAACAAGTCACGGATCGCCTGATTCCCTCTATACACGCTCAATTTGTCCTTATGTGAGGAGGTGGCCCCCTGTGGCAGACGCAGACTGTTTTACAAGGAAAAGAATATTTTAAAGTTAAAGTTTTTTTACTTGTATGTATTTTTGTTGTCTGCTCTGTAGTTAAACTTTTCAAACTTAAATCATATTTCACTTGTGTTTGAGACCGAATCGACCGTATAGAGAAAACAATGTATTTTCTACTCGTGTTGCAGAGATAACAGCTACACCGTTTAATAGCAGACGCATGTAACTAGTCTGTATCACGTTTTAAACACACACTGGCTTAAAAGAGCTCCAAGATACAGACAGAAATGTTACAACCATCCTTGATCTCTATTAAAGAACAAAAACAAAAAATCTTATATTACTGTGATTATTAGAGAAACTGCAGGCCTGAAGCTAAACAGAATCTGTCTTGTAGCTGTGCTTGAGGATGAAAAATATTTATGTTTCCTTTAGTAGAGAATGAAGTCTCACTTGTGTGCTATTGCCAGTGCATTTATCCATTCATCTGTATATGAATTATACATAACAAAATAATATAACTGACCCAGAAATGCAAGAGCCACTGCAATAACTGCTTTGTAATTGTGCCTCAGTGATTTTAGCTGAAGTTCTCCTCTCAACATGTTGTATTTTCCATTGATGGCTCAGTAAAAATGTGGATATGGATTAGAATACAATTCACTTTTCACACTGAATGAAAAGATCTGTTCATGAATCAAACAAAAAAAAGGCCCTTGTACGTTTATGGAAGCACTGGAAATCTGCAAAGATTGCTAGGTCGACTTGATAAAGTGTGACCGCTGACCCTGGAACAAAGACAGGCCGCCGCACAATGTCCTCAATGTGGTGAAATTGCACAGCTGTCGCAGCTGCATAGTCGTTCAAAGGTCAGAACCAAGAATGACTTTATTCAAAGTTTCCAAACGATTGAAAAGTCATTTGCAGGAGCGCTTGAGTGCAAACGTGCAAAGTGGCCCTTACAGTGTCGTGTGTGCTGTCTCGATGCCACGCGTGTTTGGACAAGGATGTCATCACCCACCTCCGTATGGATCAGGGGTGTTAACAGCACACACACACACACACGCGCACACACACGCAAGGAATCACACTGCAGCTCAGGTGTGAACTCTCAGCATCTAACACCCAACTCCCTTGAACATTGCTTTTATTTAGTCAAAGCAGGCAAACACTCACTGTATTAACTTTTCTTTTTTTTTTTTTAAGGTGACACTTTGAAAAGACTTTGCAGCGCCCTTCAGAAAAGTACCGGCTCGCTCTTCATCCCACAGTTAATGACTCGCCAGCGTTGCTGGGTGGAGTCTTCAGGGAGAAATCAGCATTTCAGAGCGGATATGTAAAGCAGTGGAGAAGATGCTTTAAGTGGATTGGGAAGCTAAGTATTCCCTGTTTATCTTACAAACAAATTAGAGAATTAATTTCAGGTGGATAAATGCAGGCTCAGACATGAAAAAAAACAATACTCAGGGCGCTGCATTTTTAATTTTCGCTCGCTGCGCCCAGAGATTACTGCAGTTTGAAAAGGCAATTAGTAAAGTCATCTGTCAAGCGAATGTATTTATGCAACTAAAAGCGGAATGAAAACTTGATGAATGGGAAGGTATGCTGTTGCCGTTGCAGGTAGTGTAGGGCCCCG
>NW_019434199.1:0-2083 GCF_002814215.2 Seriola lalandi dorsalis
TGATCCCTTCACAAATTTGTTTTCAGTACTTCCCAACTAATTCCCATCAGACTCAGCTGTACCTTGTGTTTAGCGCTAATTAGTGCAAGGTAACATTAGCCAGGTAATACCATCATTGTGAGTATGATGCCATGCTAGCATTACCATTGAGCTCAGACCTCCGCTGTGCGATGGCACAGCCTCACAGAGCTGCTAGTACGACTGTAGACTCTTTAGACTTGTTTAACATTTGAGAATGTCGGCGTGTCATGTTAAATGGAAAACAGGGTTTTCTAGAAAAATATATTTCTCAAAGTAGGATGCAGAAAAAAAGTATAGTTTCGGTGGTATAAACCCAGGTATCATATTTGTCATACTGGCATCAATCAAAATACTGCTTCCATTTTTTCTCTCTCTTTTTGAGAGGGGGACTTTTTTATTCAACTATTTTAATCTCCATTAGCATTTTGTTGTTGTTGTCCTCTTTTGCATGACTTAATAAACAAAGCAGCAGAGGGAGATTCTGGGTGTGGAGTGGTCAGCCCTACTTTAGATTGCTCGACTGGTGTTGCTCTACTTTGAGTGGTCCCCAGTTATCTTCGTGATGTGAGCAGTGTATTAATCTCTCTCTCTCTCTCCCACTCTGCCTCTGTTTTTCCTGGCTGCGAGGAGCAGAGTCGAGCATTGGAAATAGATCACATCAGAAGGGACGTTTGGCTCCTGATGATGGGCAACGTGTTTGTTTCATACATGCATGATGAGTAGCTCGGCTCTCGGCGGGGGCCACCAGTTATGGCATAACGCCGCTGCCTGTGGTCAATGTGTTGCCCAGTCTCAGCTCCCCCTGGGAGAAAACATGCTGTGCTTCATACTTGTGCTATTTGATATGGTGGTGTGTATTCTCATGCGTTTACGTGTGTCTACTGGTGCGAGAGACAAGCATGTGAACTGAGAACGGGCTCAATACAGAGCACTGTATTGTTTGCAGAATATTAAGGAAATGACAGGTTATGTGTGTGTGTGTGTGTCGGTGTGTGGCTGTTTATAGGCACAATTTGTAATTACCTCTATACATACTGTAGATGCAGATGCATGTTTTTTTTCCTCCACACGCACACAATATTTGTATATGAATACAACACTCATAGTTAGCCATGGCTTTTCACATCGTCTTGTGATTAATAGTGACACACCTGGGGGAGATATATAGAATAGGATTTTGTGCATGTAATGAATTATTAAAGTGTAATCCGAGCGACACCAAATATCATAACTCACAGTGCAGACGGCAGAGAATGCTCAGGGTCAGCTCAGCGTGAGGACCCTGCCACAGATGGGACTGTGGAGGAGGGATTAGTTTTTATCATTTTTTAATATCTCCACCGTGGCTTGTAATGCATTAATTCAGACATGCATTGAATTTATTGGAGAACTGTGGCAGGGTGAGAGGGAGAAGAAAAAAAAAAAATCATAGGTAACCTAGCAAGAATGGTGATCCCCTTGGTACAGTAAGCCTCAGTATGCACTGAACCTCAGCAATCACACTATCTTAATAAATAAAAGATCCAGTGGAAATCCGCTGGACATACAAGAATCTCAGGGATTTGATGTGGTTTTTTTTTCCTTCTCATAGGACATGTAATAATGGAGTCTTGTTTGCATTCTTGTCGGTCCTTTCAGGATTTCAGGAACTACGTGGGATGCATTATTGAGATGAAAGCAAGACAATGTGCTTGTTGAAGCTGTTATTTTATTTATTTATTTATTTTTGGGATTTGTTTCCTGCAGATTGTTTTTCCCCATGTCAGAACTTTCTTTATATATTGTTTCCTGGACTCAGGCTTAATGGAGAGTGGTCAGGAGATTTCAGCGGAGAAGCGAGCACTCAGAACTGCAGAACCATTTGGTCACAGATCTCTCAGTCTATTTCCCCGTCTTTCTCCCTCACCGTCTTTCATCTCACACCTCTCGCACCTGCCACCTGCCTGTCAAAACCTTCACAATCGAGCCTCTATCTTTCACTCCCATCGCCCCATTTCTCCTCTTGCACGCTCTTTCCACTTCCTCCTCTACCCTGCCCCCCCCCCCCCCCCCCCCCCTCCCC
>NW_019434200.1:0-1689 GCF_002814215.2 Seriola lalandi dorsalis
AGATACTGTACCGAGACACAGTGGGTGAGATAGCTATGGCACTGACTGTTCTCAAATGAAAGAGACATGGTGACATGTTGAGGACTTGTTGCGACACAAAGACTTTGTCCCACCTCTAGTTTTTAATGTCCACTGAACAGCTGCTGTTTTTTGCTATGTTCAGTGTTTTCAGATTGTCTGTCCGTCCCATTCTCGTGAACGCAATATCTCTGTAATGCTTTGATGGAACTTCTTCAAATTTGGCACGAGCATTCACTTGGACTCAAGGACAAACCGATTAAATTTCATGGTCAAAGGTCATAGGTCAAGGTCACGGTGAGCTCACAAAACATAGTTTTGGCCTTGTGAATGAAATATCTCTATAACCCCTTGAGGGATTTTCTTCAAATTTGGCACAAACATTCAACTGGACTCAAGCATAAACTGATAAACTGACCTCACAAAACATGATTTTGGCCTTATACATGTGATATCTTGAGAACTTCTCAAGGGGATTCCTTCCAATTTGGGATTGGAAATGTCTGCTGGGACTCAAGGATAAACTGATTCAATTTTGGTGGTCAAAGGTCAAATGTCAAGGTCAGTGTGACCTCACAAAACACCATTACTCAAGACTTCACCGTAATTATGACAAAATTTCACACAAATGTCATATTTTCTATGACTCTGGATAAACAGGGATGTAACCTGAAACTAGTCTGAGTGGAGGAGGAAGAACCACGAGGAGCTGAGTCTAGTTCTTTGCGTGTATCTTTGTGTTTGCAGTGTTGCGGTGCACTGAGCTCTCGCAGGTTATACTTCAAGAGCAGCTACATCTGTCGACCTCATCCACCTCTTTGGTGTCGTCGTGGCTGGGTTTCGCTTGTGTTTCTGACAGAAGCAGTCATATTCCAGCGTCTCAGTCCTTCACTGGAAGCAGCAGACTGGTGGCTGTAAACGGCACATGGCTGTTTAATTTATCATAAAACTGAAGCCATTTTTCTCCCTCCCGGGCTCAGTGACAACTCCAGCACTTCTCACATCATTTCACCTTCCACCCTTCCTGCTCTCTGTGACTGAGACGCTGCGTCTGTCCTGACATGAGCAATGTATTATTACCACTATAAACTGTGGAGGCGAGTAAGTGATACTTAGTGCGTGTGATGATGGGCCGTGGCAGAAAGATGAACAGGTTGGCCCGTGTTACTCACCAGCCACTGTGGACTGTCACTCCTGACTGAGTGACTAATGGCTGCCCTACAGCTCTGTGTGCAGGTGTGTGTGTGTGTGTGTGTGTGTGTGTGTGTACGTGTGCATTGTGTTTGGAGAAGGGACTAACAGTTGGTGTGTATGTGCATACATGTATGGCCACTACACACACACACACACACACGCACACACGGTCTCATGCAGGGAATGCTCCTAATCCATCACATCTGCTGATTCAGTGAAGGAAAGAAAGGCCGAGCAGGACTCCTCTTCCTCCTCCTCTACCTCTTCCTGTCTGCCCAACCATCTTCACTGACTCTCAGTGTTTCTGGCCACAAGGCTGCAGGCCCACACTCACTCTATGTCTCTGCCTTCATGCAACTAATCTCCTCACCGGCTACAGACAGCATTCCCACCTTTAACCTGCTCTGTTCACACTTCTTTGTAAGAGTAAAAGTAAAGACTGAATCCTTTGGCCAGAGTAAATGGTAATGTAGCACT
>NW_019434201.1:0-2213 GCF_002814215.2 Seriola lalandi dorsalis
TAGGCAGTGGTACTGATGGGAATGGCTACAACCAGAGCTATCCCTGTGTGTGTAATTGGATCCAGATCTCTGTCCAAGTGTGCTGAAAGGCAGCCATCGTCTCCTGTGTGGCCAGCCAAAGAACAGGGCCCTGATCCAAGGTATCGTCAGTGCCCTTTACACCGTGACAAACAATACTGTAATAACAGCAGTCGTGGTAATTTAAAATGACATCAGAGAGGCCCTGTCCTTCTGTAAACACTTAGAGGAAGGAAATACACTGGCAGATATCTGGCTCTCTATCAGGCCACTCTGCGGGCCAATTACAACACTTCAAGCCCACACTTGTCCCTCCTACAGACTAAACTGTGGGTAAAAACAGTCTCTGATTGGTCGGTGCTATGATACATGTTTACCTGTGGGTCATATGGAACATCATTCACACCCTACATGACTCACAGCTTTGAACTTTGCTTGCCTGCCAACTGTTTTATAACATATATAAACCTTATCAGTCTTAGCTGCAAAACGGAGCCTTTCTGCAGGCTATGAAGTACACTGTCAACCATTGACCCATGTGCTTTGTATCTGTGCTGAGCAGTGTATTTAGCCCGGGTGACATTGCATGGCTGATACACAGCGGCATACACATTTACATCAAATCCTATTTTCTCCAAGTGGCCCATTTGTCTGTGTGAGTCAGCAAGCTCTGGGCACCTCTGCAGAGCATCAGGGAGGGTCAGAGGGAGACAGAGCTGTGTCTTTGATCAGCCACACACACACAACACACACACACACACACACACGATAGTGAGGGACATAATGCTCTTCTGGGTATGTGTGTTTTTTTCTTGCCCTAGGTTTTAATGCCATTAGCTAGATTCAAGTGGAAGGACAAGCCCTACTGCAGCAACCAGCTTCCCCTCCTCCTGAGCTGCAGGAACAGAGGACACAGGGACATGTACATAAAGAATGAACTGGGATATGAACTGGAAGTACAGTACACAAAAGCAGTGAAACCCATAATGTTCAATGAGAAAAGACTAATACTGACATGTCTAAAACCTTAAAATGTTAAAAAAATAAATAAATAAAAAAATCCCCTTCCTGTCAGTTACAAACAAAACGTCTGTGATCATCAGTGTTTGTTGACACTGATGAGATGGTTAAAGACTTTGTGCTAAATTAGCAGACAAGCCAAAAACAAAAACTGCACACACAGCACATACTTTAGCACATAAACAGCACTGAGCTTGTTTTATCTAAATTTTACGAGGCCAATTAAGAGATACTCCTTTGGTTTGACAGTCCGTCCTGCAGAGGGATAAACAGACGGCATTTTGCCGTTAGTGCTGAGGCTGTTGGACACAGAGCTGTGTTAGCAAACTCAAGGAAGGCTCAAGTCCCTGAACCACATTCCCAATAATGCTGGCTAAAGTCTCTCTGAATTACTATTAACACAGCACACCCTTAAAATGGATTTTGAACCAAAGCCAGGAGAGTCCACTGGGTAAACGGAGTGTGCAGTGTGCACAGGGATGGGGGAATCATTGTATCTCTATGTTTATGGCCATTTTAATGCCGTGCTGTTTTGCTGAGGATGGTTCCAATAAGGAGGTTTACTGAGTTATCTGGGTAATTTAGTAAAACCCTGAACAGGTATTTTTTACATTAGTCCACAGTCTAGATTTAAGGGCGTACTAACCCTCCTTTTGAAACAAGGCCCTGATCCAGGTAGTATGAAAAAACATTCAAACTTTTGTTTATCAAATTCAGCATAAGAAAAATCACACTCATTGCACTTTATGTGGGCACATGAATTCTTAACATTCCTATATCTTGTGGTCATGTCATTAACGTATTTTGGGAGAATATATGTTTAATCATAAGCAAAATTTTAGGTTATGAGATCCCTGAGGACAGCAAGTTTTTGTATCTTGGATTGATTAAAAATGTAAACTGGCATAAATGAATTGCACTAGGCTAAGATAATGGCATAGTAAGGGATGTATTTGTGAGAGAAACATGACGTTGCATGAGACGTTTCCCTTGGGGAATAAGGGCAGACCATCCCCAGAAAATGAGATGAGTGGATCACCTGCACAACAAAAAGATAGTAGAATAAGAAATGTGCACCTCACTTGGTCTCCAAACCGTGTTGTTTGTTTTCTCTTCTTTTGTAAAACATTTTTAAATTGTTACAAATAAAGTGACGAAAAAAAAAAAAAAAAAAA
>NW_019434202.1:0-1678 GCF_002814215.2 Seriola lalandi dorsalis
TATTTTTTTGGGCTTTTATGCCTTTAATGGACAGCACAGTGGAGAGTGACAGGAAACGGGGAGGCAGAGAGAGAGGGGGAATGACATGCAGTGAAAGGCCGTCCGATGCGGGATTCGAACCGGGGCCAACTGCAGCGAGGACTGTAGCCTCTACACATGGGGCGCCAACTTGAGTATATTATAACAAGAAAAGTTTCTTGTTATAACGTGATAAGTTTGTATGTTCTAATAACGTGAAAATATATTGTCATAACGTGAAAAACATCTTGTTATAACAATTAACTTTTAAGGTTATAATGTGAAACTGACACCATTTTCTTGGTGTGGCAGCAATACGCTTCTGTAGTATTCAGACCCTTTGCTATGATACTTGAAATTTAGCTCAGGAGTCATTTCAGTATTCCTTGTGGCCAATTCAAGTCACTATCGATGAATTACCCCCTAGTATTAGGAAAGAACATGTCCCATTGTCCTCACTTCGGTTTGGAAAGTCTAAGCCAGTGATGAAAACATTTCTGAAGCCATTCATAGATGAAATGGAAAGTATGAAGGATAAGAGCCTGGAGTGGGTAGATGGTGATGTGATTTGTAAGAGCAGGGTGTTTGCGGTTGTTGGTACCTGTGATTCTCTCACCAGACCATTGCTGAAACACAGTACACAGTTTAATGGTAAGTATGGCTGTGACTGGTGTCTTCATCGTGGTGAGCAAGTGGCTAAAGGTCATGGCTATGTTAATACCTACACTTACCTAGATCTATCTGCAGATTCTAGACATCTCCAGCAGTGGGAGGATGATGCAATTGAGGCCTCATGGGAGGGCTGTCCTGTTTGAGGTGTGAAAGGCCTGCCCCTCTTCTTTTCCTGCCACTCTTTAACATCATAACCAGTTTTGTACCGGATTATATGCATGCAGTTCTCTAAGGTGTTGTGTGGCAATTTCTTACCTTGTGGATAGACAGCTTCTATCATACTGAACGCTGGTACATTGGTTTAGTTGAGACTGTGAAGTTATGGGGTCCATTATGGTGCATATCTGCTTTTACACTTGAAGGCAATAATCACAATCTAATGCTTAATTTCCACGGCACCCAGTGTGTCCCAAGACAGATATGCCAAACATTTCTACTCTGGCATGACATCCCTAGACGCATGAGTATGTATGTCAAAGAGAAAAATTTGGTTGTGTTTGAGTATTGCAGTCAGCTACTTAGGAAAATATCAGTCAGAAAATATTTGGTTTTAGGTATTAATATTTTCATATATTTGGTGCACCTACGTTTTTACCAGTCTTGCTCAGACAACATGCAGCTGTTTTAATGTGTTACCTAATGATGAGCCTGTACAATTTTTTTTAAAGATTTTTGTTCAAAGGCACACTCTACACAACTGCAGGATATAAACGTATGAAGGAACGTGTCAATTCAGTGGCAGTGCTGTGTGATGGAAGCTTTATGCAAATTCAGGATTTTGCACTGTTGAAAATTGTCATTGTGCACTTACTGAGTGTACATGTAAGGAGAAACCTATGATTTTTGGATACCCTCTAAGAGTTAAACAGAGAGGTATGTTCAGAGATAGAAAGTTGCACATTTGTATTGGTTTTGTTACAGATGTCAATGAAAGACAAGAAACTATTGCTGTTACAGCTTCATCCCTATGTAAAAAATTTGTTTTATT
>NW_019434203.1:0-1551 GCF_002814215.2 Seriola lalandi dorsalis
AAACGGGACCCCGTCAGGTAACCCGTCGCTCCCTAAAACACACACACACACACACACACACACACGCACAGAGTTGATACAGCATTTTTCTGTGTATGCTCACTGTCAGGTGGTGGAGCATCATCTGGAGGAGCTGTGGGGATACACAATAGAGGAGGAGTTCACTGACCCTGCACCTGCACCCACACCGAATCACAGGTACAGAACCTGATACAATCTGTATACCTCTTTGTTTTCTTTACATCTTACTACATTCGCTCAGACCGTGTCCGCACAAAGTCAGGAGACCTTATTGTTCTTCTGAGCTTTTGGACCTCTGTACCGAGCTATTATTTTTCACAACCAAAATGGAGCTTTCTGTGATGTTTTATTACAAAAACACAGCCTTCACATTTTTAAAAAACAATGACACAAACCTCCGCAGACACAGAAAATGGTCCAGAATTGACCTGAAAACATCATGGATACAGTTTTCAGTAATTTCAGATTAAAGCCAGTTCGAGGTTCGTCAGACTTTCTCTCTAACTTTGTCTTTGTCTTTGTCTGAAATGTCTATGATGAATAATTTCAACTACAGCCAAAGGGTTTATGACATTTAGCGCCTTGATAATGGAAATGAACTGAAAGCATTAAATCCGATCAGAAAATTCATGCACATCATTGTCACGAATAGAAGGATTTTGGTTTTCACCCGCAAAGTGAAATCCATCTCATCACACGTTCTGGTGCACATACACATGACAAACTCTCTGTCCCTCTTCCTTGTTGCAGGTTTGCCGACGTATTGCAGACACTCGGCCGGTCGGTAGCCTTTTTCGGGAGGCGTTCTGACGTAGCCCTGGACCTGTCCAATCAGCAGTGGCACAACTCTGACAATGAGGTTAGAAGCTTGGTGGTTTTGACTCGGGAGCCGGTCAACTCCCTCTTGACCTTCACCTGATCAAACACTGTCTTCTGTCAAGTCTTCTACATGCAGTGAGTCTCATAAAGGCTTTGCTGGTTTACCTATTTATTAGACATTATTAAATGAGACCTGCCTCGTTTAAGTTATGGATGTTCCAAGTTTAATGACATTTTTGCCTAATTTGGAAATGAAACAATAAAGTGAGAAAGCAACGAAAGATGCATTAAGTTGCTCCTTTGGTTCAAGATATATATAGACTTTAAGTGATACTATATTATAAGTGTCTTATCCTTTTTTCATTCCCTTCTTTTCACCCTCCTCCAAACTTTTCTTCTTCTTCCTCTTCTTCTGTCTCTACAACGGCATCCTCTCTCCCTCAGTTGTTGGCATCTTTCAGGAGACAGATCAAGCATCCGTTCCTCTCAGTGCTGCATTTGTCTTCCCTGTCAGACCACCTGAAGGGGTGCGTTCCTCCTCAGGAGCAGCAGCACCAGAGCGTGAGTCACTTATTACTTTACATCGTACATTTAAAATGGCAGTGATATTTTAATGCTGTGTGTTTGTGTGTTTATCCTGCAGGTGTGTGCAAACCTTCGCGATATGTGTGTCGTATTTGGCGGGCCGTTCCCTGCGGGTTTCTCTGAGAG
>NW_019434204.1:0-2534 GCF_002814215.2 Seriola lalandi dorsalis
GCATGTGAATTGACTATCTGTGGAGTGTAAGTGTAACTACTAATTGTTCATTTACATGAAATTACAGTTGTGTGTAGCATTCACTGTATAGCTAGCAGTTGAGCATAAATTGGCATAATTGTTGGTGCAACTAAGCCTGGCTGACATAATTGTCAGTTAGTCTTGATTGTTTGTTTACATACACAACTTATAAATGAAGAGGTAATAGTGATGTGGCTCTTTTTGGTAGCAAACACACATACACTGCTACAGGCTCTGGAAACTACCCAGATACCCAAAATACTACTGCTGTAGCAGGACCAACCTACAATAGAATTGGTAGACCATGGCGGGAGTATTGAAAATGGGCTTCAGGCTGCACTGAGGGACTGAACAACTTCAGTCTATACTGTAGCTATTTCCTTTTTTGTCAGTAGTGTGTACCTGCAGTCAGTCAGTCTTTCTTATCTTCATCTTGAAAACACTGCAATATTGATATAATATACAGTACCAGTTAAAAGTTTGGATGCACATGCTGCAAGTGAATGGAAAGGTGTGTCCAAACTATTGACCTGCACGGTACATAATTTCATTTTACAGTGTTTGTTTTAATTTAATGTTATATAATTTTGATAAAAACACCAATAAAAATAATACCATTTTACATGTTGAAAAGAGAAAAAAAATCACTTAATCTCAGAAAACATTTCAGCACAAATTCCCTTTGCCCATAAAAAAAGGTACCTCGATTTTGGTTAATAAAATGATTGTGTTCCAAGTGTTTAAACAAACTGGTGGTGTCCACGTTGCATTCACCACTGTATGGTAGTCGTGACTGATGAGACCCAATCAGGAGGCGAGGCAGATGTCTGCATTATTGTTTCCAAAAGCCTCCGTTTTCTGCCTGTCCAGACAACAACAAAACCTCACTGTTTTCAGACTAAAATGTGTTCAACAGTGTATCCAAGCCTTAGTTTTAGAGGCCTGAAAACTGCAGACTAGTGGTCGCCAAGTGTAAACGTAGCAAAGCTACAAGCTAAAACGCGTTAGTGTGCAAGTAGCCTGAGGCTTGGTGCTTGCACTTGTGTCATCCATATCGCCAGCTTTGCTTTGAGTAACCATGGACGAAGGTTAGTTGGACCGGCAGAGGCACATGACTGGACACAATTTTTTAATGGGACCATCATGAATGCATACATTGGGGAAAGTATTAACGAAATTAACCTACATGAGCGAGATTAAGTCGGTGAGAGGTTTTAAATGTCTATGGGGTTAATTGCGCAACCCTATAAAAACCTAATATATAACCTAATGAACACATTATCAAGCAGAAGATTTTACTCTTGCTGCCTATGTTTGCTCTGATGTGTCCCATCTAAAAAGTATAATCCTCAATCAGAGAACACGGAGCTAATTTCCAGCAAATTTGTCATTTTATAGTCTGAGTAAGACATTTCTTTCTGTTTCAAATTTTAACCATAACATTTTTAAAACCACTTGAAAGTTTTCAGAGTTACTGGAGACTAGATATATCCCAGCATACACTGGGCAGACATCTTGGGCATCACAGACACTCACATTCACATATGCAGGGAACTTATAATATACTTCTTTGTGGGTGGAACCAAAGCAGCTATATTTCAACATGCAAAAGCAACTAAAATACATATAGTGTGCAAATTCTTGTAGGTAGCATTGTGTAGGCATCTTAATACATTGGCATGCAGCATTGTGGATATTTCTGTGCAAAGTCATTGACATCACCAGCTGCTCTGGTACACAGACTGACTGTGATGTATCATCAGTATTACTGTGCCATTGTGTTTTCTGATACACATAGTATCATCTCTGGTGCCTGTTGGCTCATTTCTCTCCGAAACCCTAAAAAATATCCCTTCTACTCACAGACAAACACACATACACACATCATCTCACTTACATTCAATAGAAGAATTTGGGGAATTCTTTGAGTGTGTGTGTCCAATGTGCTGTGTTAGTTATGGGAACTATGTGCTGATATGTGGGTTGCAAATGGGACAGATGCTTCCCTTCTTGGCAGACTCAATATCCTCCCTCTCTCACCCATTGTGCACTGTCGATGAAAACAACTAACAGACAGATATTAAAACCTGATGCAATCAACCAGAGCCTCGGCCATCACACCCTCAGAGAGCTGAAAACAGAATGACACAGATGGAATTGATAATAAAATACTGGCAAGAAAACAAACATGAAAGCTGTGTATTTGTTACTAATGAACCATACTGCGACTGGGGTGCTTGTCAGTGAAAGAGACTCATTAAAATAGGCCTCTGCTGTCAGTGCATGGTATCTATGTTTGCATGTGGGCAGTATGGGACCAAGATCTCCACCCAAATCATATTGAGTCAGTTTGTCTCATTATTATCTTGTTTATCTCTTTGTTTTAAAAGATTTACAAAAAACAAGAAAAAAAGGAGAAAAAAAAAATTTCATTTGTTTCTGATAAATCAAGATACTATTTTTCTAGAATTATGTATGTAGTTTTACAACACCACTGCAGTAATCCGCCTTAT
>NW_019434205.1:0-1770 GCF_002814215.2 Seriola lalandi dorsalis
GTCCCAGAAGAATAAAGAAAAACAGAAACAACTAATTCAGCTAGCAAGAGAGGTCCATATTAAACAAAACTCAGTTCACCTTCATTTGTGTGTGTGATTTTTCCTCAGTGTGTGTGGATCTGTGTCCTGTTGTAAACCTCCTTGCTGTACTACATATGATCCAGACTCATGGATTTGGGTTTGAGCAGAGAAGGAGATGCCGACATCCATCAGCTTCTCTTCATGTTCTTTAATCTGCTGGTCTGTGAACTGTGTTTTTCTTCTTGGACTTCATGCAGTCTCCTTCACAGAGTCTGATCAGCCCCCAGATCATCATCTCTGTGCAGAGTCAGGAGCTTTCACCGTGTTCTTCAGTACCAGGTTGTGTATAAAGTAAACTATGTTGTCTGGCTCTTCCTGTTCCTCCTCACCTCTGCTGCAGCTGGTTCAGCTCAGGTTCAGGACCTGTTGATAGTCCTGGTCCCGCTCCATCTTTATGAAGTCTCACAAACTGGTTTCTTACTGGTTTCTTACTCAGGCAGCTCCTCACCATGTGGAGCCATGTTGCATCAGACACAACCCAGACCAGGACAGAGGAAGCTGAGGTTCATGCAGTCAGTCTAAAGATAATACATCAACCTTCCCTTTAGACCTTAAGTTAAACTTGTTGTTTCAATATGCTGCAGACTTTTAATGTTAGAGAAACATAGGTCTCTAGAGTTCAAGCTCAACCAATCATGACTCATTGTAAACATGACATTTATATGTATGTATATGTTAAACCTTTTACATATAAACCTGGTGCTGTTGTGTGTTGGTCATGTTCACACAGACAGAATGGAAAACTGTGGAAGAAATTAAAGTTACTGATCAGTACATGTGTGTATTTGGGTTGTTTTAGAATCAGTAGGCGGGGGGACTTTTGTATTTTCTTATTAAATAAATCTGTCTCAGTGTGTTCTCAGTTAACATTTCTTGGTGCAAACATTTCACAAAGTGTTTAAGTGATGTGGACTAAATCAGCCAGTTCATAAAGTGGTGGGGACACGTCCCCAGTTAGCCAGTGTAAATGACACTTATGACCATAACTGTTAACCTTCTTCCAGGTAAAATTAGGGTGGTGACCCTTTAATATTAGAGCAAGTGTGAAGGTGAAGTTTACAACACAATAACCAGTTGTCTAAACTTTGACATAGCTCTATCCTGGCGAAGTGACACTTACTTGGTGTTGCCTTATAACAACTCTGCTGTTTATGTCTCTGTCGTATGTTGCACAACAGTCTGGATGGACTTTGACTGACATACATGGAAATACATGAGGTGCCAGGAGGTGTCGCAGCAGCAAACACTGATGTTTGACCAGTCAGATACCTCATCAGGTAGTGACAGCGTCTGGGCAACATCAGAGACCGCAGAAGATGGGCCCCTCGGCCCTCCGGACCAGCGGGGGCGGTAATGCGCGCCCTGGCTGTTTGCCGCGCAACAGCGCATGCGCGAACTGAAGGTGAGTTTCATCAGAGACAGTAGAGAGACTGTGTAGAGGATCTTTGGTTTCATCAGAGAATTTCTAAGTTTAGCGGCAGCTGTTGTGCTAACGTTGTGCTACCGTTAGCTGCGAATGAGCTGCTGTTGTGCTAACGTTAGCCGCGACTGTGCCCGAACTGTGTAAACACCTGTACGAAGAGTAAAGGGTCACGGACGTCTGTGTCCCACAGTCAGTCACTGTGAACCACCTGGCACCAGGTAGGTTATTGCTCCTCTGTAGTTACAGCTTCCGTGACGATACAAGTA
>NW_019434206.1:0-1756 GCF_002814215.2 Seriola lalandi dorsalis
TTCAACGTTGGACATTCAATACAAGGGCATCTAGTTCGGTGCCTTACTCTTAATCCCTACTTCTTGTGATTTCCGCTCGCCGAAGTCTCTCATTATGTTCCTTTCTGCCCCCGAGGCCAGTGTAGCTATGCTTTACTGCAACCGCACAGGATATGTTGGTTGTAGACTGTGTTTACTATGCATTGTGTGTCTATGGACTGACATGATGGCATGCATGGGACGGAACAAGCGCGGACACACTCAAGGGTTTCAGCTTTAACAATAGATTTTATTTGGCTATTTTACTGGTGACGTCAAATGTTTCTTTTTAAGGGAGCTTGTGCTAACGCAGGCAACTAGGTCCAATTTACCTCTCACCTCAGAGTCTATCTGCCTTTCTTTCCCCACACGAAGATAGAATTTCTCCTTTTTAATACATTTCTTTTCCTCCTTTCACCTCCTTCAACTTCCTTTTCAACAATCCCACCCGCTTAAATAATTTGAATTTTCTTTACCTTACTTATTATATTTTATTGCTATTGGATCACTTCCCTCTAAACCAAATTCTCCACTGACCTGTGAGTTTTTATCAACTTCATGTGTTTTCTTTGTGGGTGGGACCGTTTTATAAAAACCTCTGGGGTTCGTTTTGTCTTACGCTGTGAGCGTCCTCTCTCTTTTCCTTTCAGAAAATAATTTGGAGGTTCCAAGTAAACTAAACCTAACATTAGATCGCCCCCTCTCTCATTACAGCGCCTCCACTGCCACGAGAATAGCTGGCACCCATCCAGGCTCCTGGATGCACCCCTCTCACATCGACTCTTTATGTCAAAATGGAGGTGGGAGTTTAAGTCTGTGTAGATAATGATGACGAACAGTCAGTGCATACTGTATATGTGGAGGCTTGAGGATCACAGTTTTGTGGGATCTTTTTCTGTTGAGTGAAAATATGATTTAATCTATCAGATCAGTCACAATACGGGACCATCTCTCTTTTATCGAGTTAACAGGGCATAGCACAAGCAGACGCCCGGTGATATGACTATATTATACTATATTACCATTGCTGTGCTCCAGGCTGAAATATCGTCATCCGAAACATGACTGAAAAACGACTCTCTGGCAGCATACTGCTTACATCCACTTTTATATTTATTTCACTTATTGATACAAACTGCACGGCTGAAATGTACAAAAGGAACAATAGCAGAAATGCTGGAATGTCAACGGACGCAGAGGTCAGTGGTGGGCAGAGAGAGAGAGACAGAGAGAGAGAGGGGAATAGGGAGAGAGAGAGAGGCACCATTCACACACATGGTTCTAGTTAGCAGACGTCCATTAAGGACAGTGTGGTCTGGAAGAAACTTTACATTTCACAGTTTAAGGGGCATTTTTTAAGACGCTTCTACCCACCACTGAAAGGTCACTTTCAGTCATTTTATATAATAATAATAATACATTTTATTTAAAGGCGCCTTTCTTGGCACTCAAGGACATATATATATATATAGTGAATATACACACTGTGCAACTGACATGAACACAAGAGAACAACGGTGGAAAACTGGAATGGTAACAAATGCAGAGGTCAGCGGTGGTTTACATTGTAATGTAATATATAGTGAGGGGAACAAAAAATGTACATACGAGTACATAACTATAAGCTTGCTGTAGGATTGTGTTATAAATTTGCAATGATAGCCAGAAAGTCTGGCTTTTTCAAGCAAGAGGCAGCCATATTGGAAGTCAGCGTTTGTGCTACGACTGCTGATTGAGG
>NW_019434207.1:0-1735 GCF_002814215.2 Seriola lalandi dorsalis
CCACCACATAAGACTGCCGAGACCAGAGACGCCATCAATCTCCACCCCGGCGACCACTGAGCCAGTCCAGCCGCCGGCAACAGCCAGATATTGAAATATTCAATAGGCAGGCCAATTAATTATGCAAGAGATGAGCTCTTGATTGGTTGTTTTTGGATGAAGACTATAAAGTCTGTGAGCAACAGTGTGTGAGATATGGGGGCAGACATGGTGCATCTATGTCTTTCATGCCCACATACACTGTGCAGCCCAGAGGCCAATGAGGGTAAAAACAAGCATTAAAACAAATACATCTAGAGAAATTGCACTGTTATTGCCGGCTGCTTCATTGTGCCTTTCACAGCACACTGCTGATTATGCATTCATAAACACACATCAATACAAACACCACACAACACAAAAACCACACACATTTAAACCCACAAGTTCATTAGTTCATTCACTAATTAGTTACTTCATTGTCCCTGATGTGGAAAATTGTCCTCAGCTTCACCACTGATCACATAAATTAAAAACAAGACAGACAAAGTGTTCTTACATGCAGCGGCCGGAGGTAGTTGAGTGACTCTTTCCACCAGCGGTGGTCACTAACTGCGCTCAGCACAGCCTTGGTGGTCAGTCCTGTAGTGGTCAGCACTTCCATGGTCTTAGCTGTAGTCCTGTGCAGCAGGTCCCCCGCTGTCCCCACAGGGGAGCCCACAGTGGGTGCACAGGCCTAGGGCCAAGCAGGTGACAGTGATGACAGGATGGACAAAAATATGACAGCCAGGTTATTCTAATACATCAGTCTGGTGACCCTACAGTAGAAGCCACCAGGAAGAAGTCTTTACAACTTGAATTTATCCCATCTTAGTACTACAGCAGCCTCTGAACACTTCCTCTTTGCAAATGGAAAGCATCATCAGAGCAGATCTCTGATCTGTATTGTTCCATTACACCAAAGGACAAATTTTGAGCTGAGGACTCTCCAGTATCGGTGTGGTATTAGACATGGTTGTGTTCTGTTTTTTTATTAGGTAGTTAAGAGAAACACTTCAATACGCGCAGGGCTCTGTGTGTTCGTGTACTGCGCAGGGGAATTACAGCATGCACCTTTCAGGCAGCGCAAAGCCCTCCCAGCTCTACATGAAAGACATGTGTCATGCAGGCGAAGGACTGAAGTTGTGCGAAGTAGAGCGAACGCACCCGCAATTAGGTAGCGACAATTTCATTGGTCACTGTCACACCTTCATTCATACATTCATTTGGTCGGGGATTCTAACAAGGTCATTTCACAAAAATCCAGGAGAGAGAGCTGAAATCTGAGAGCAGAAGTTTTGTGAGCGCACAGAAGCAGCCTGAGCATGAGGAGAGAGAGTCAAATCAAAGCACAGGAAATTTGTGCAGCAACCGTCTATCTGAGTGCAGACAAACAGTTTTGACCAGGAGCAGAGCCCGAGAAAGGCGAAAGGTTTAAGGTAAAGCATTACAGAATCTGAACATGAAATGAAAAAATAATGCTCTCAAAATGAAGGACAGTGCTCTTGAATAAAGATAGGAAAGAAAGTCCTTAGTCAGTGGGCTGGGGCCAAACCGTTTAGTGCCTTTCATCAATACTTTATTTGGCAGGGGATTGAGGGTCAGGGAATGAAAGGAGCCCAAACACGCATGCACTCAAGATGTTTGTAAAACACACACACACACACACACACAGATAAATAAATGCACCTCCAGAGAGCATACACACACACACACA
>NW_019434208.1:0-1864 GCF_002814215.2 Seriola lalandi dorsalis
TGTGTGTGTGTGTGTGTGTGTGTGTGTGTGTGTGTGTGTGTGTGGTGGGCGGGAGGTGAAAGCTGTAGTTGTGTGTGGAGGGGGCATTTTGTTTTTCAATCTCTTCACGCTCGGTTGGACAGTCAGATGGGATTAATGGTTGGTGGCGAGCAGAGTGACGGGGTCAGTGGGACATGGGACGAGGTGTGAAATCACTTCTCTGTGGCCCAGTGACAAAGAACTGAGAGGACTGGCTTCTGGCTACATCATCAGCCCCAACTCTAATGATTTATTAGGATTATTATAGTGTTTTGACCTGTTTCTTTATTTTTCTGTTGAATCTTGAGTGAAGCTCACAGTAGTTTTACTTAACTTTAGCAGTAGTGGTCAAAATTGTCAGTACACTTCCACTTGAAAAAATAATGGGTATCCATGATTCTCAGACAGGTTGCTTTTGATTTTAGATGTAAGTTATTATTTTGAATAACATGACGAATGAAAATGTTTATGGACAAAAGTATTGGGACCCATAAGCTAATATTTTGTAGTACAATCCTTTGAGGCTGCGAGTTTCAGATCTTCCATCGATGTTCCACTGAATAAAGATCAGGATTTAAAGCGGGCCACTTCAGAACCCTGCACTGTTTCCACTCTTGGCTGCTTTCAGATGTCCCACTGGCAGAGCCATGACCTCCAACTGCGACAGAGCTCTCTGTCAGTGGGCAGTATGTTTCGCTCCAGAATGCCCTGATAATCTCCTGATTTCATTGTGCCCTGCACAGACTCAAGGCTCTCTGTGCCAGATGTAGTGAAGCAGCCCCACCACATAACTGAGCGTCCCGTGTTTCACAGTGGGGATGGTTTCTTTTCTTTAAAAGCGTGACATTTTTTCTTCAATGAACATAGAGATGATGAATCAACATCATATGCCACATACTAAAGACTTTGAAAAACTAAAGTCTGACACCGTGAACACACTGCCTGCGATGTGTTTGCATGGCGGCTGCGTGAACTGCTACGGCTCACATACAATGTGTGTGTCCACACCGGCTGTGTTTCCGCTGCATTGCTGCTGCTGCAGCTTTCGAGTTCACAGGTTGCTGGAATGTTGGATTTCTTTTCATTATAAATGATTTTCTTACTTATTTTTGACAGACAAAATCATTAAAATGTCACTGTCTCTATATTTTTTCACGTCTGTCATATTCAGATTCAGAAACTGTGGAGTGTGTCAGTTTGATGTAATGTTGCTGGTATGATGTCAAATATGACATCAATGGGTCTTTTCTCTGTTTCTGCTGCGAGACGCGTCAAGCATTGGAAAATAGGTGAGACACAGAGTCTCTAGACCATGTGACGTAGCCGCGAGGCGTGAGACGTGTAGGCAGTGTATCCCCTCTCACCTGTTAACATGGGCACTGAAATGAAAACCAAGACGTACCGTAACCGCCAGTGAGTTCCCTCTCACATCTGAACACTTTTTATTCTCACACTATAAGATTCTGTAAAGATTGGAGATCTTGCAGGGTCACTATTTAGAAGACTCGATTTCTTTTGAGATTATTTCCCATCATGCTCCTGGTGGGAATGTTTTTGCTCTTTGAAACTCTGCGTCATTATCATTATTATTATTCTTGTATAAAGTTAGTAACTCAGTATTGTGGTTCTCATGATCTGCCCATAAAATGACTGTTTGGACATTAAATTTATGATTTCCTGTTTTATTTTGAAATTATTTTCCTTGCCTCCCTCATGTATTTAACACCAGTCTTACACCAAACCACTCACATTGTTGCTCCTCCCTGGAGTCTCCTCCATGCTCACTATCAGCTCAGTTTGCTGCTTCCTGTCTGTCAGTGTTCACATCATTGAACGTCACTGTCAC
>NW_019434209.1:0-1952 GCF_002814215.2 Seriola lalandi dorsalis
CTAAAAGAAAATTAATGGTAGCAATAGCCCAGCTCTCTACCCTTAGTGTGGCTCTACATTTGGTAAATGTGTGTGTCAGGTTTTGTGAGAAATGGGTGAAATGGTTAAAGAGTTGTGGCCATTTACACTATGTTATCGGCCCATCTGAAATTCATTGGCTCACTGTTATGAATTGACTGTGCGGTTTATAGCTGGTGAAAATGGTGAGATGCATTTATACAGATGGTTTACTGAATTTGCTGGAAAATTGGTCATAAACAAATGGTCATAATAGTGGTTTTAAATGTCGATTTTAAAACTTGGACACCTGAATTAGTTAGTAAGGTTTTATACCAACATGATTTATAACATGTGATATAATAGCTATGTTTTTTGGATTGTCATTACACTGCTCCCCTCAGGCTGAATTGCACAAAATATGGCACACATGCATTTCTCATACAAGGCACATGATTGATTCTAATTTAACAGTTTAGTGCGCCAGCCTTTATCAGGAGGTTACACTCACTTTTAAACAATCATGAGCAGTTCACTGTCTAAAAATGGACATTGGAGTATTTGCTCTACACACTGAAAAGAATGACAATATAAGTGCAGAAGAGTGTAGAACAAGACATAAAACAACCATAAAACCAAGATGATTTGTGTCCCCGGAGCAGCGCTGCCTCTGAGAATATGACAACAAAAATTTGAATTGGCTTCACAAACATTCAATCACTCACTCACTTTTCCAACCCAGATTAAAACAATGATTGGATCAACTGAAGCACTGAGGAGAGACAAAACAAATAAAACCAAATAGCAATTTTAGGATCTGGGATATCTGGACATGTAACTGTAATGTTTTCTGAAAGTAATGTGGTGGACCATAGCCGGAACTGTCATAATGAACCATGGATGATTTATGGTTTACTTGGGTGAAAACAGAGGGATTTAAGTGGAGCAGGCAGCTTTGTTAGAAGTGTTCTGCCCCCTCTTACAGGCTGATAGAAAACGATACACTGAAACTTTAGAACAAAACTAAAACTAGTGGGGTGAGCCAGTCGTGTAGATTTCCCCAGGCTAATGTACATTTCAGGCCTGTTGGGAATGTTTTGCAGATGTTGAGTGAAATTTGATTGTGGGTTTGGAGGGATAGTGTGTGTGCCTTTTGTGTGTGTTGGGTGTGGGCAGGGAAGGGTGGTCTAACACTGCATCTGTGCTGCTACTCACAATCAATCAAGTGTTGCCATACAATTTAAAGGTGCAATCTATAATCTTGAGTGTAGCGCCACCATGGCAGTATGTGTCTGAGACCACTTTGCCATTCAGATAAATGGGAAAGTGGTCTCAGACTAATGGGAAAGTGGCCTCAGACTTTTCGACCCACTGCATGTACACTATGTATGGATAGAGAGATTACCATTCATCAATTTCCATCCATTTTTTCAATACTTCATCTCTATCTATAGAGCATGAGCCAATCCCAGCATGCCATGTCAGTGTACTTCCTGAGCCAGCTAGTACACCTGAAAAAACAATATTTCCACTCACATTATCATATACAGCACATACAATTTAAAGTTCACTTTAAGTGAATAGTTTTTGAGAAAGTTTCTAGTACTGACTAATTTTATTAATCCCATGAAGGAAATGATCATGTTACAGCAGACTGGGGTTAAAAATTAAAAACCACAACTGTAGAATTGCTGGTGATTCGAGCCAGATACTGAATAACAAAATATATTAAATATACAATGAGAATATAGAAATAAGAATAATATACACGCATCAGATAGAGCAGGGTGGTGTGCAATAACAACTGTGTGAAATGGCAGTGCATAATAAATGCAGTAAAAGAATAATATAGACAGTATGTACAGATGGTACTGCAGCAGTGTGTTCTTGTGTCACACAGAGGTGAGCTATTGTAAAGTCTTACAGTGAAAGGTAGGCAAAATACTTGAATTTTG
>NW_019434210.1:0-1841 GCF_002814215.2 Seriola lalandi dorsalis
AATCACAGCTTTCTCTGTTGTGTCGCTCCAGTCTCTCTTTACCTTCGTGAACTTGCCCAGACAGATCTTTGTCTCAATTTCACTTCCACTTAAATCTTTGAATGGACGTCATGCGGAACTGAGCCGCTCTGTTCGGTTCATGTTCAGTCTGACACTCCTTTACAATGCTTTTGTTGCCTGGATTACAAAACAGACTTATCAGTGAGGAAGAGTGTGTGGAGAAGTAACAGAAGAACTAGGACAGTGAGCATATTCAACTCTTGACTATTGAGGCCCTGAATGGCACTGAGCTTCCTGCCTGAGCCACTAAACCGTTACCCACCAGCACGGAGCTTTAGATCCTCAGATAAGTCCCTCGTAACTGTTAGCTGTTAGCTGTTAGCTGTTCCCCAGTCAAGGCTGAAGAGCAAAAGGGACAGGGCTCCACCTCTCTGGAACAGACACATGGCTTTTTCTGAATTATTTCTCTGTTACTTCTTTTATCTCTTGTTACTTTTATCCATTATATTTATCATTACTTTCTATATGTTGTTATGTGTTGAACTGATTGCTTCCTGCTTTTTTAAAAATTTCTTCTTGTATGTGAAGCACTTTAGCCTATTGTGCAGTGACCTGTCTTGTCTAACAAGTTCATGTAGTTTAGCATAAATCAGCACTACTGTTGCGTTTCATGTCTCACGAGTGACTCGCTTACTGGTCTTGCCCTCTGTAATATCATGTCCTATCATGCTGCCCGAGTTGTGAAATCAGTTTGGCTGATGCACTTCTTCCAGTGTAATAATCTGCGGTCATGTGGTCTTGTCTCTGTGCTACTGTGTGATTTAGGTCATGAGACTAAAGCCATGATGAACAACAGCGGGCCGAGGTACAAGCGCAGCCGGCTGGAGAAGCGTCTGAACACAGATGTTCTGTGGTGTGTGGCCCTGCTCGTCGTCATGTGTCTGACTGCTGCTATAGGTGTGGACGGCTCTCACTTCAGAACAGTATCACTACAGCTGTAGATGGTGTAAAACAACAGTGAGTGTTCGGTGGTCAGAGTGATGACCTGCACTGATGTCCTGGTGTTTTTCAGGTCACGGCCTCTGGCTGAAGAACCTCAGAGACCCCGTCTTTCAGATCGACGGGGAGACGAATCCCGCCCTGGCTGGATTCTATGTCTTCTGGACCATGATCATCGTGCTGCAGGTCTAATGTCAACCATTTTCACACTCTTATTAAAGGACTGGCTTCTCTCGTATGATGATCTGACTGATGTGCGTTTGTTGCTTCAGATACGGATGAGATAATGAAAGAGTCATGAGTCTGAAGGTTGATCAGACACTAAAACACAACACAGCAGTTTATATATATATGTATTATATACTATCTACTATATACATTTATATGCTATCAGGTGATCAGATCATTTAATCCACCATCACTGTGACTGTAAAATAAACAGAACAAACAGAGTCATTCGCAAGATGTGTGCTTGCACATGATTGGCCGACATGTGACATGGCTAAAGTTAGGTTTTGTGATGTTGTCACCCCCTCTGATCCATTAAACCCATTGAAATGAATGACATTGTGTTTCTCAGTCTCATCAACATGTTTCTGTCTGGGTTATATGAAGCTTTACTTTTATTTATTTACATGCGTACAGCTTTACATGTCCTCTATTTCTGTCCAACAGGTGCTGATTCCCATTTCTCTGTATGTGTCCATTGAGATTGTGAAACTGGGCCAGATCTACTTCATCCACAATGACTTGGCCTTGTACAACGAGCAGCTGGACTCCAGGATCCAGTGCCGGGCCCTCAACATCACTGAGGACCTAGGTCAGATCCAGTACCTGTTCTC
>NW_019434211.1:0-2004 GCF_002814215.2 Seriola lalandi dorsalis
ACACACACACACACACACACACACACACACAAACACACCGCCTTGTGTCAGCTGCCAAATCCACGCTGATGCCTCATTCAATATAATAAATGGGGCAGAGAAAAACTACAGCTAAACACATCGTGAGTCTTAAATTAATTTGCTCAACCTTGAAGCCTTGAACCTCTCAAGCAGAAAAAAAAGCCAACAAGACTGTCACGTTTTATTTGGAATCATATCAAAAATACTGTAACGTGCTGTTATACCCCTGTCATGGATAGATGGACTCAAAACCTATTTTCAGGGCAGTTTGTTTTGTCTACTTCTCCGTGTTTGTGTTAAGGTCTTGACCTTAAAATGTGTATAACGGTACATTATCATCATATTTCCCTGGAGCTAACCCATGTGTGTATCTGACCACAGGACTGTGTCTGACCCCTTTCATTGTTACAGTCAAACCCTATTTAAAGGTAAAGAGATTACAGTGTTCCAGACACGGCAGTCTGCCTTATGTAGATTGATGGAACACTTTAACAACTTGGCTCTGCAGAGGATGCAAGCATTATTTTTAAAGTGTGATGCCTCTGTTGGTTTTGGCCGATGCCTGTCCTCTTTGGCGTTGAGAATGATGCTGCAGCACAGTTTGGACGGGGTGTGGCAGGACACCAGTACTCTACAATGGCAGTCTTGATTTCTAAAAGCTGCTTTCTCCCCTCCTGTTAGATAAGAAGCATGTTTATGTTGTTTTTCATGACGGCCAGGACAGACATTTGCATCAGACAAAAACTCAGATGATAGATTAAAGAGGGATTTCAGAGGTCATGGTCTATTTTTTAGAGTGACTTAATATTGTTATGATATTACACACAAGCTGTTCATGTGAAGTTTGGTGTAACTATCCCAGGAAAAAATAAAAATGCACTGCACTGGAAATCACATATTATACTCTTCTGGCAACAGAAAAAGAAAAAATACTGTGTACCAATACATAGAGTTTCAATATTTGGAGATCTAAGAACATGATAATGTATCTAAGAGCTAAGAAATGGATCACAATGTGGATGGATCACTTTACTTAGAATGGAACTGTATCAAGGAAATCTTATCAACTGGCTCCCAAGCCGGGTATCAGAGCAGTGCGGCGTGAGTGCAGGGTGGCACTGAGTGCCTTTTTCTTTTTTTTAAAGTCAGACCATCTGTGTTCCTGCTTACTCCAATATAAAGTTTCATCCCAGCCCACTGAGCACGCTGGTTTCAGATAAAACGTATACAATGTGAAGTTGAAACTTCAATTCTTTGTGACTGCTAGAGTGGATTTCCAATCTGCGTCTTTTGGCCACAAACAACCGATGGACGAGTCCCCCCCCCCCACTGACACTTGCAGTGACAAGAGGCAGTGACTCAAACTTCAAACAGACTGACTTTGAAAAGTACCTACTACTTTTTCTTATTTTCCTTTCTCTTCCCGTCTCTGCACAACAAACATTTTAAATTTAAATGCTGGTTTTGAATAAAGGAAGAATTAACAATTCATTTTGCCAGTTGCTTTGTTTAAAATATCATGTGCACATCAAACTACTGTGCCCCCGTATTGTTCATCGTCATAGTGATGTCATGAGCAGCTTAAGTTAAAAGAGAAGAACATTTCACAACAAAGTTGACCTGCTGCCTCATCTCTAAATGAAGTGTGGAGGCTTTTAGGGCCTGTCAATCATCTTCTGAATGTCAAATGTTTAATTTACAGCGTATGAATATTCTGATAAACTGACTCACATACTATAGGATTAGAAACTGAGACCAGCATGTGGCCCACTTCCTGAGTCTATACCCGCCTTACTAAACATTTCTTTTTTTCTGCCTCTGTTTTATTCAGCTGATGAATGACTGGATATTATCCCTATGTGAGAGAGAGAAACATGAAAAGACAGAGAAAAGGAGATGATAGAGGGAGCGATGAAGGACAAAGAGAGATCGAAGAGGAACCAAGACCAAAGAGGTCTACATGAAAAATAGATCCTTCCCTTT
>NW_019434212.1:0-1881 GCF_002814215.2 Seriola lalandi dorsalis
AGCTATGGGACTAGCACGCCTGACTGAAATGCAGCCATTATCAATGTAATTAGTGAGAGCTGCGGTTGACAGGAAGGTCAAAATCTCCACTGTGACAAAGGTCTATTCTGTCTAATGAAGCCCCGAGACAACCCGGTGGCACCAGTGCTGGGGACTCAACCGGTCGAGGGCTTTTTTCTTAAGTGTTTATTATTTCAACCATGATGATGAAATCATTTCAACCCAAACCGTGATCGTTCCCTAAATCTAGGCGAGTCATTTTCATGCCTAAACTGAACCTTCACCACAGAGTAGACACACGGATTCATTTTTCAAAAGTGATTAGTTATGATTTTGGATATCACAGACAAATGACGTTGTCTTGCCAGTAGGGGCGTTAGATTGGAAAGCTCATCTATGTGTATTTTGTTGTTTAATTTGTATTTTGATTCGCCTTTTGTTTTTGTTTTTTTCACTCCCTCCCAAAACCCCCCTTATATGCATCTGCTGAATTGTGCTAATGCAAAATACAGTATAGCAGGTATTTTGGCTCATAATAATAATAATAATAATAATAATAATAATAATAATAATAATAATAATAATAATAATAAATAATAAGCTAAACTAAATACAATACAATAAAAGGTAAAGATTTACCTCTTTTTGAATTGCTGAAAAAACATAGAAATGACATAGTTTTGTAGCCTGACCGGGATGTTAGCATCACCCTGGTTCCCTCAACAAAAAGCTGATGGGATTTTGGATGACTGCAGAAAATAAGCTCTGTGACAAACAAAAGTTTATGAAATTTACGCATTTTGTTCAGCAGGATAACCTTAACTAATGTACAAATTAAAAAGCTAATGTTAGGCTATAAACTAACAATACCAATGCTTAACTTCCAACTTGTAGTTTGATTTGGGGCTTTTAAATGCTTTGCTCTAACAAATGTTTTAATAGTTTGCAAAAGCGCGAGTATAAACACAACAAGGTTGTCGAAGCGGATTGGTTAGTAGATCAGTTCTCATGTTTGGTGTATATTGTCCCCGACAACTTCTGTTGTCTCATTTTGCCAGTGGTTAGCAACCGGCCTTTTTGAGAGACGTAAAAACTTAAAAAAAATCACGACTAGGGAATTTACGGATGTATTTTATGTCATAGAATAAAACGTGAAAATGTCTTTGTATTTCAGTCATCTAACCAAAAACCCATTAAAATAAAAACCCATCAACTTCAGGACGAGGGAACCAGAGGTGATAACTAATTTCTGAGTTTTAGGAGTCATTCCTGCGGCACTCTATTAACACTGTCACTATCAATGCATATAAATATGGTTTCCAATACAAAGAGTGAACATTTGATTAAAATAAACTATTATCATTCAGCAAATTCAGCATGTAGGTGAAAGAATACTTGGGAACATTAAAAAAAGATGAATGCTTTAATTTCATTTTCTGAAAATGCGTACGACGTAAACAGTGGAAGTTTGGAGTAGCACGCATCATACGGCTTGTGCCTGTAATTTCACTGTGGGCCACAGCTACTCTGGTAGCATCAGGACTTCTTAATGAATGAATGAAATCCTTATTCACAGCACTTCAGCCTCCAAGTGAACAAGGCACTGGCTATCTTTTTTTTCTGGAAGTTTTCATTAATTACAGGGTATAACTGCGGTGAACACAAACATTTAAATGAAATCAACAGCTTCTCTATAATAATTCTCTATAGTAACTGCACATGTTACAATTGATGTTAACTACCCACCTAATGCTGTAGTCTAGATGATCAGTTGTGAAGAGTTTGGACTTCATTGGTGATGAATGAGGTATGTTTACTTCGTATTTATGTTCACTATTTTTAATTATATTGACTTGACAGCTTATAGTACTGTTTTCTCTC
>NW_019434213.1:0-1592 GCF_002814215.2 Seriola lalandi dorsalis
TACTGTGTTAAGTACTAAAGAAATGAAAATTACAATCAGAAATGCAGCCTTGATGAGCTGCAAAGCAACATTCAACAACATTCAATTAAACATTCAATACTGACAACGCAACTTTAAATAGTCAGGAGCTGATCAGCACTTTAACCAGCAGGGGATTCATTGTTTTGCTCAAGGACACTGTCCTCGCCAACCTTTTCAGCTCTTTTTTTCAGTTTCCTTCAACAACATAACTCTACCTCCTCCTGATCTGTGAAAGCTAAAAGGAAATTTGATGAGTTTTCTCTAAGCCTCGGGTTTTGTCTCACCGGGTACATTTAAGTTGATGACTGAAAACTTGAATAACTGAACATCTGCTTTTCTGACAGGAAAATCATCATTCCATAGTTTAAATCAGGAGCAAGTATCTCAGCAGGAACAATTAATGATGAAAAAAGTCATGATGTATCTACTGTGCATGATTTGCACTTTGCTGCAGTATCAGCTCAATTAGTTGTTCTAGTTTTTCCATCGTTGTTTCCAGACTGTGTAAATTTTTATGCTTCATTGTCAGGTCTTCTTCAGTTTTACTCAACATCCTGTTTGAGTTCAGATACAGTAATCCACCTCTCTTTGTACAAAAATATGTTTTTCATCCAATATGTACAAATATCCTGTGAGAATCACGTTACCTTTGATAAACAGGGTTGTTTTGTCACTTCAGTTATTCTGATATGACTATGCTCTGTGTCTATGCAGCCAGAGCTCTCTCATGTTTACCAGTGAATTAAAATTGAGGCTACTTGACCAAAGATCAAGAGAAACGTCACATTTGTTTCGCAATTGAGTGTAATCAAGATACCAAGCCGCATATCACAGTAATAAAATGTGATTGTCCTGAAATCATTACACACACACACATATAAGAACACTGATCAGACTGAGGACTTTGTGGGGTCACCTCCAGTGTCGGAGATTCAGGGGTCATACATGGGGTTGCTGAAGTTTTCGAAAGTGTTGAAGTCGGTGTCCAGTAGAGGGCCGTAGGATCTACGTCTGATATCACAAAGCAGAGAAAAAGTTAAGAAATAAAGGGTGAGTCCTCTACATTTACTTCAGTTGACCAATATGACAGGTATCAAATATATTCTCTAACAAAGATTAGATGACAGTAGACTCATTCACAAAGAATAAAAGGAAAAATAAAGTAGCTAAAGGACTGCTCATTGATCGAATTAAATTAGGTTATATTCATTCCTCAGTCACTGGGACATGGTTGATTCGTCAATGCTGTGAGCTTTACTAATGGTAGACAGGTAGACATTTCAAACAAAAACAAAAATGAATGAATGAATGAATGAATGAATGAATAAATAAATAAATAAATAAATATATAAATAAAACCCAAACTATCTGCAGTTAAAGAATAGTTTTTCTCTGATTTGAGTGAGGACAAGTGTAAGCATAATGTTAGTGTGGTTTTCTTGGTGATGGTTAGGGCTATGGAGAGTATTTTACTCAATGTATTGTTAGATATGTATCTTAGTAGGCACAATGAGGGGGACAGTGGGACGTGGCAGCCCCAGTGTACTCTATGGATGGTCTTGTATGAGTTG
>NW_019434214.1:0-2383 GCF_002814215.2 Seriola lalandi dorsalis
AGGTGAGGTTGTCTCTTCACGCCTGGTAGCTGTAAAAATGATGGTGACTTTACCATTTTACAACCTGCTGATGGCAGAGAGGCCTAATGGAGCTCATCTTAGTCTTATTCTGTCAGAATTATATTTTTCTCAATCACATTTTAATCTTTTGTGGTTTCACAACAATATTGTTTATAATTTCAATTAGGTGATGCATCTTTTATAAGCACTATTTTGGTGCTCTAGGGTTTCCTTCCATGTCGGATCTTATATAGACTTGACACCACAAAACGCAGTTAACTAATGTTATGAGATGGAGAAGTTTAGCTTTATACTCAGATTTTAATATTTCAAGTGGAAAAGCCCATTTCACACATATAATGTTGTAAAAAAATTCCAGAGCCAGCCACTCCAGACTTTGTAGTTGTAATTAAAGCAAAACACGGGCCTCATAAAAATTTAAATGTACATTACAAAAAAACCTCTTGCCAATACAGAGAGTCTGTGATATCAAACAGACCCTTCAGGACTTGTCATCATGCCTGTATTTTCATTTTATCTAATGACTTTTGAGCAGCGCACTGACTGACTGACTGACTGACTGTCGCCGCTCTTGATGGAGGCTCTGTTAATCTGAGGTTTACCACACGTAACACACTGTTGATACAATTTACAAGGCTTTTATGTGGGCATCATAGATATGTGTTGGGTCAACTGAGCAGGACTGTGTGGGCTGGGTTGTAATTGGTATTTGTCTCTTGGTAATGCCCAAGTACTATCACTGCAGCTTCGCATTCACACACAGACACATTTAACATGGAAGCTTGAAGCATGCAGATTCAAAGTACATACAGGGATGTTGTCAATGATGTTGCTCTCTCACTCTTTGTCTCTCTCTGACTCTCTCTCTCTGTCTCTCTCTCTCTCCCACACACACACTTTCACACCACTGTTTCCCTGCACTCTGTACTGTTCAGGAATGCTCTGTTTACATTGCTGGGGCTGGCCCAGATCAGTATTTTAGTCTTTCAGGTGTCTGCTGTGTGTCACTGACAGTTATTGTATTGGCCCCAGGATTGGCTTGTACTGCAAATACTTCTACACTTTGCCTACAACTCCTGGATTTACATGAGGATACAATGGCCTAGAGACTCACTGAAATGCACTTCAAAATAAATGTAGTTTATTTTTGTACTTATGAGAAAGTTGTTGGCTCTGCTGAAAAAAGAATGACCTTTTTCACATTGTCTACTATTAGCATGTCTTAAAGGTTGCCACTGTGATGAATGCATGTACTCAGCCTGCACGCTCCGACTTTTTCAGCCTTATACTTACCTATCTGACATCATTCATCAGTGCTGAGATCGGATTGGACTAGTTAATACAACTGTGCCTTGTACTCCTGCAGAAAGCCTGTCAAATTAGACTGTAAGATGCGAACGACGTCACACTGACTGAAATTCATCTTTCTACCTGCTCCCTATATCCACCTGCATCATTGTAAACCTATGTGCATCATCCAGCCATAATGCCTCTCTCGCACCTCCACCCCACCATCCTCCCCTCACTTTGATGTTCCTATTCGATGCACCTTTTAATGAAATGACAGTTCCTGTACCTGTGATGTATGGCACCAATCTGTTTAACACATAGAGAATCACCTATTTTCTTAAAAACTCATTGGCGCAAATAGGCAGAAGATTGCTGGCGAACACAGACGTCCCTCCATGTCCTCGAGCTGTACTGGGCTCCAGAGCTCATAAATTAGACAAGAAATCTAATTTCCCTGTGGGGCTCTTAGGCTCTGAGTACTCACAGCCACACTGTTTCTTTTCAGGGGTGGTTGATTTCTATTCTTCATGATGTAAATGGGCTGATAAGGGGACAGTCGGAACTGGATTGTGGCCTAGTTGCATGCTGAGTCACCGTGGACAAGTAGTACTCTCTTTCTGTCACACTGACTCTGGGGTTTTGTAGCAGTGCACATGACAGGCCTGTTTGGAGTTGTCTCCTCACGGCTGCAGATACCGTTGCTGTGAGAGGGAGTTTATTACAAGCGTTGAATTGTGTTGGTCCCCAGACTCTCGGGGGTCACAGAAAGCACCGCACACTTCAGAACAATGTTATCACAGAAAACAGCTGGAAAAGCAGAGTGGGAATGATTGTGATAAGCAGAGTCATTTTCAGCATTGTCATACGTTTTCCAAGCTCCACTGTTGAATTCTTTTCTCCTTTTCATGGGACTTTTTGTGTTATTGTTCAGCTTTTTTTAGATATATGTTCACTATCACTAACTCTCTGTTGCTCCTTGTACTCAAGCCATTGTGTTGCCTCTGTGCACCATGCTCTTTGTTTTGGTTGATATTCATCGCTACGCTTGACATTTCCAGCTCTGGAAGGTAGA
>NW_019434215.1:0-1546 GCF_002814215.2 Seriola lalandi dorsalis
TGTTATTCAAAAGGTAAATATGAGGTGGAAAATAAAATGCCCCATTCAACATATCATTCACATTGGTCAAATAGAATAATTTAGATATGTGAATAATAATGTATATTAGTTTATAATTAATCTGCAGTATTTTACATTTCATCTGCATAAAAAGTACATTAATCTTAATGATAGATGTTGCATGTCAAGTTGAATATTGCAATTTCAAAATGTGAACAGATTTCTCTGCTCAAACTGCAAACTGGTGAGACAATTAGAGAAAATGTGAAACACTTCAGACTAATAAAGCTGATTTGTACAGAGAAGTCATTAAAAACTACCAATACCCTCATTAAAAATCCCCAACCTGTCACACAATCAAACATGTTCTGTGAATGTTTTGAGAGGGGATATAGAACAATACTGTTGATACTAAAGAACATGAGAGACAAAGTGAGATCATAAAATCATAAAAATCTATCTAACCATTATTTTTACTGTTGATTAATCTTGAATTTATTTTTTCAATTAATTGATCAATCTACTTGATTGGTAAATGAATTAGCAAAAAAACGCACATCCCAGTTTTCCAAAGACCAAGGTAATATTATCAAACGCTTTGTTTTGTCTGGCAAAAAGTTAAAAATCAATTCGGTTTATTATATTATTAAGTCATAAAAAGCAACAACTCTTTTGTTTTGAGCAACTGAAACCAGTGAATTTTGGGCATTTTTGTCTGAACAATTACGGACACAACGGATTAGAAAATATTCTAGTTGCAAATTAATTTTCTGTTGATCAACAACTCGATTACTCCTATAATTGTATCATCACAATAATAATAATATAATCACACGCTGTTAAAAGTTCTGGGACAAGTGAAAACACACACTGCCAACACTTAAGCTTAAGCAGGTAATACAGTTTCACTAACTTTAGAAAGTGACAACTGAAGGAGGCATCCCCGTGAGAGCACCCTTACCGTCACTGTTTATATCAATCATTATGTCTCCAAATAAAACAAATATAGAACATATGGTACATACAATGAAGTCACAAATCAGATGGCATGTTTCGGTAGCAACAACAGCAGTGCACTTAAGACAGAAGATTCAACCCGTTTAAAACTTGTACTGTACCTCATGCTGTATGCCCCAGCACCAAGCTCCTGGCCAATGCCCGAGAGACTGGCATCAAAGTCCTGGACCAGTCCGGACTCGATCACTTCATCCGTGAGAGGTAACTTCAGAGCCCACGCCATGGTGGTGGCGATGTGGAGTTCTTACGGAGTGCAGTTCTGGTTAAAACTTAAGCCAGGTTTTTATACCTGCGTCCCACAGCCTTCCGATCTTTAGTGGAGAAAGTGACAATAATAAGTTTATTATCGTCAAGTTTGGCTCCAACTCCCGTGAACATACAGCGATATCTGAACATTTGATCGAGGAAAACAGCTACAAAAAAATAATGCGTATGCTCAAATTAGCAGCGTGTGCAATTGTTAGTAACTGGCAACTATTCTGAGCAATGCAGAGCTCCTGAGGTTAAGGGTAAGTTAACGGTACTCTGC
>NW_019434216.1:0-1575 GCF_002814215.2 Seriola lalandi dorsalis
AATACAGACCAGAAGGTATCACACAGCGTGAGCTCATGTCTACAAACTAAACTGAATTGCTTGTCTGGGATTAGCTGAGACTTGGGGCAACCTGGCAAAGTCAAAGCTCAACAGACCTGAGAAATGAAAGGCTGTGAACTGACTAAATGTGCAGCTGTCAGTGCCTTGCTTTTGGAAATTTGCTTTCTTCTGCAAACACTGCAGTACACAGGAGCACTCCTATTTATTTATTTATTTATTGTGATCCCTGATACAATCTTCCTCTTTATGGCGTTTAATAATCCTGTCTTCTTAAATGTGTCTAGAATTTAAAATATGCTGATCTCTCTTGGTTATGGTGTAGTTGGCGTTTGCCATGTCTCTATGTTTTCAGTGAGCTTGGACAAAAAACAAAAACAAATCCTCTTAGGACATGCATGACAGCAGGCACCTGTGTTCCAGTTACACAAGCACTTCAAAAGGCTCCCAGCATAACATAGTAGCTTTTTAATGCTGGGGAGAGTAAACAAATGAAATGATTGACCTAGGGACTGATCACAAATTCCAAACTTATGTGTCTGCGTTCACTGTATTTTAAGATCTGAAATCCAAAGTGAGGCTGCTCCACAAGCCTAACCTGAAGGCAGCGAAGTCTCAAGGAAACCAGACGAGAATGTAACCCTAACTCCCAGTTTGCACTGCTGTAAAACAAGACGTTTTACTGCACCCTGACGTGTCATCAAACTCAGCATGCTTTTCCTGCAGCAAGGGAGGCAATCCCTGCTCTCTTCCTGACATTAATCCTGTGCTGCGCTGTGCAGCTCAAAACCAGGTGCGCTTGTTTGCACTGTCCAACCCAGGTGCTCCTGTGAATGGGTCCTGATTACACACTAAACAAGCCCTGTAAAGAAATATGAGCCTGGTGAGTACAGAAAGCTTAAATATAGTCAGTTCCCGTCTGTGCGGGTATGTCGGATGAAACTTAAACAGGTGCACAGAAATAAATGCACATGTACACACCCATACAGACGACCCGCACAACCTGATTTATCCTTCCGTGTGAGGCAGAAGTTAAATTCAACCCCTTGTATTTCAGACGAGGCCTTCACTGACATGGGAGGATAGGCCAGCTGTAAACACATTTGTGTCATTTCCTCTCAGATTACTTAGGCATGTGGTATCATTTGGAGAGCACAAATGCAGGGAATGCATCACTCATGTTTTTCTCTACAGAGAGGCATTCAGGGCAGAACTGCCCTGAATAACTACATGCATTCAATCTCAGGGTAAGCCAATACCAGCAGTCATTCCGGTCTGGTAAAATAATGGCTATTTAACTGTGTAACTGCTCGTGTACAGACAAGCATGGTTTAAATAAAAGATAAGTAAAAACTGAGAGCCATCATGTGACATTATCTGAGGGAAATTTTCTGGCATGTAGTCAAACCAATTATCCCAGTGGTTCAATGAGTTCACCATAGTAGTTGAGAAAATGCTCAAAGAAGTGTGCTTGGTTTTCTTTGAAAAGCCTGGGTTAAATTTTTAATTTGTTACTCGACCCCTGAAGAGGAAAACAGGAAATCTTAAGTACAAAGA
>NW_019434217.1:0-1894 GCF_002814215.2 Seriola lalandi dorsalis
TTTTTTTTTTTATCACACATTTCAAAGATTCCTGAGATACTTCTGGTTGAAGCAGCAGATATCTTGGTGTGATAATTCATCATAATTCAAAGGTCTTTATTTGATCTTTAGGAAAATGCCAGAACGCAACACCTTCTTTTTAAAATGCACCCTCATTTTCAAGTCTGTCAGCCATTAACTAGCTTTCAGGGAAGAAAAAAGACCTGTTAAAGCTGCAACAGATACTGTACAGTTTGGCCAGTACATCACGCAGTATTGATGAGGTGGAGGTGAAGAGGTTCCATCAGTCTTTTGATCACATTTTTGCACATGGAGTGTTCATTGAGTAGATCTTGCTGAGCTACAATTTTGGTCCAACGTAGTTATCGTTGCTGTAGATGTAAAAATGTAGTTTATCATCAATCCATTAATCGATTAATTGATCGATCTATGGAAAAAAAAAAGAGGAAAAAAAACAAATATCACATTTTTGATATTGATTATTTGTTTAAGTCATTTTTCAAGGAAACATAACAAAATATCTTTAATTATTTGCTTTTTCTTTTATATAAGTGATGGCAAATTGATTCTTTTTGGCTGTTGGTCAATTCTTCACTATTTTACTACTCTAAAATAGTGTCTGATAGCAGAAATTAATTGTTTCATGCATCCTGACTGGCTTTCTAAAATCTTCTACACATTTGGATTGGTTTTCAAATTATTCCTTTTGTTTCTAAGTTAACCGATACTAGGTTGAAGCCATCACTGGTTAGTTATTTCCAAGAATTTAAACTCATTGAGTGAGTTTTGTAAAATAGTAAGTTTATTTCCAAAACTCAGGAAACCAAAAGACTGAATGTCACATTTCAGTCGGCTACTTTGGTTTTTATTAACTTTTCAAATGCATAAAAACATCATGCAACACAAAACTATTACAGTTAACTGAGAAAAAAACAAAGTATTGCATAAATATAACATAAATGGCACATTTTCGTCATAAAAACAGTAAGCATATTTACTTCCTGTTATGTGTCTTTCTTTAAACACAATAAGAATTGGGACCAAACCTCACGGTTAGAGATTTAAGACATGCATTGAATCCTTTTTGTTTAAAACATTTCTCATACACAAATCGGGCAGTAAACATCTCTCCACTTTGTTGCTTCCCACTCTTTGTGACTATGTGCCAGTAGTACAAGTTGGCAAAAGCTCTGGTTGTTTCTTGATAGTGCTGTTTTCCCTCGTTGGCTAGAATCCACCAGAGGATGTTATAGAAGTGAACTCCTATCCTGTGCATAGCTTGGCTTCCGTTCATTTACTGCATATAATACCTTTTTCTCCTCATGCAAGCCAAGCATAGCCTCAGAACTCTCATGGGGTACAATTAGGATGATATTTGTTCTGCTATATCCTGTATTTACTGCTGTGACTTTGAGATGTTTCTTTAAAAGTCCTTTTAGTTATTTATTCTGTTCAAAACTGTTCATCCACTGAGCCTCTGTGAATGAAAGAGAAGGTGAATTATTGCACTCAGGCCGAGCTTTAGAAATCTGTGAGAGTGATGGCTCTCTCTTTTGTTTCAGATCTATTAGTGATTACATTATATCACACGGTGTCCTTTGATGCAGGGTCAGGGTACAGCAAAGACGAGCCTGTCGTCTTGCCTCTCCAAGTAAAGTGGGATCAGTGTATCAAGCTTTTCACCACAGATTCACAGATGACTAATGGAAACACCTCTGGCACATTATTGTATCTCATATCACCATGGTGGCAGACTGTAAACCATTAAATAGCAGTCACAGTGTTATTTATACTCTAAGCACTAAGAGCAAAAGTTGCGATGGGAGGGAGTGTTTTCAAGGTGTCCTTCATGGCCTCAACTTGTGTTCACTCGAATAACTTCAAGCCTGTGGAG
>NW_019434218.1:0-1771 GCF_002814215.2 Seriola lalandi dorsalis
GAAGAGGGAAACGTTGAGGTTAAACGTTACAGTTGTTTTACAGTGTTTTGACAGTGACAGTTTCCTGAAGGTTAAATGATTCTGAAACTAACATTTCAGAGAGGGAGAGCAAACTGAGGGAGACACAGATATAAAACTAAACCACAAAATCTCAAGACAAGTTGATTTTAGCTCTGCAGCAAATCAAAGTTAAATTAAAATCAGAAATTGCATGAATTTAACTATTTCCTCAGGAAGCCTGAAGCCATTTCTTAGGCATGTGTGCTAGCAGTGTTTTTAATGAGCCACTTGTAAATCTGGACGCATGACATGTTTAAACACAGAAGCTGCTTCCTTGAACTTTATAAATAAAGGACTACTTCCTGTGTAGCACTGATTCAGTTGAGGGCAGTTAACATGTGTCTGATAGTTTATAAATGGTCGTTCAGCTAATGACTGAGGGTGTAGAGGTCTCAGTTGTGTATCAAACATTATACTAACGGCTTTAACACGCCCAAAAGTCTCCTCATAAACATGTTTGATCTGACATCAACTGATGAAACATACACCAGTTTCTTCAAGGGTTCAGGTTGGCCAAGTTAACTTCTTCCATTTATCTTAGTGATTACACATCTGAAATCAGTCCATTGCTGTTCTCTCCTTAAAAACGTTCACTTTGAAAACATGTGAAAACTCTGTGTTACTCACTTTCTGCTGGAACCAGCGCATGGCCTCCTCTTTGCGGATGCGGTGCCTGAAACCGATGCGGCCTCTTTTCCGCTTCTTGTCTGCAATGCTGAAGCCGGGTCTGCCCAGAACCTGGACACGGGGGGGCGACGACGACAGAGCGGCTCAGAAAAGCTTTGACTCAAACGTTTCTCCATTATACATGAAAACTTCATAAGCATTGATTAGTACTTTTTGTTTCCTGAGACTAGTGCTTTCAATTCAGGAATTTAAGCCAGTTTAAATAAGCAAATAGTTCATAATTGATTAGTTCATCAAAAGAAAATTTATCAGCACTACATTTAATATTAATCATTCTGGGAAATTTGATTCTCTTGTCAAATGTAAGACACTATAAGAAAAACTATATCAAGGTGTATTTTGGTAGAGGTTCTCGATGAGATGCAGCCACATCATGTCCGCTAACCATAGACATGATTTACTGATGACACACTTGTGCAAAGATCATAATGTAAACAGCATTTAAATGTTTATCCACCGATTTTTCTCTTAACCACCAAGAGAGGCTGAGGAAAGTACAAACGTCAACTGAAATGTTCATTAATCTAACTGCTCTTATACTACCAGTATAATCTAAATCTTTTCCACAGTCGATTATCAATATCAACTTTCAACACGTATTGTACTTTGTCAATCAGGGTAACCACCTCAACTAAATGCTACAAATAACAATGACCAACAGAGACCAAGTCAACAAATTAGCTCCCAATTTTAAATCGGTTCTAATGGTCATAAAGTGAAACAAATGTCAAATAAATCTACAAACACCTATTAACTCAGCGGCAACCTCTGGTCTGTAACATGAAAGCTTGAAGTCTTAGTACAATAACACTCTAACCAGGAAACCCATTTATCAATTGTTTCAGCAATGATCTGTCACAGTTTAAGATTCAGTAACTACTGTGAACTAAAAACACACCACATCCCAAACCCTACCACATCTGCAGCCAGCATTCTGTTTATTTGTACATCACTTACCACGTAGAAGTCCAGTCCGTAGATACCGATGCTGGGGTCGTACTTGATGCCCAGATCGATGTGCTCC
>NW_019434219.1:0-1536 GCF_002814215.2 Seriola lalandi dorsalis
CCAGATGCATCTCTATTTTAAAGCCTGTGTCACTTTAAGAAAGCCCCGTTAGCCCTTAGAAATGAAGGAAATTAATGAATCTGATTACGGCTTTGTCTAATAGCTTATGCATCACAATTTCCTGTTTTTAATCACTACAGTAGGACTGTGCAGCCCAAGGGCACTGTTTTAATTCTTTTGTGTTACCAGCAAATGCAGGAAAAAAATTATAAGACTAATAATTGTTTTGCCAGGATCTAATAACAAGCAATAAAAACCAGCCAACCAGAATGCTGCCACCATACTCAATCTGGATGCTATTATTAGAAACCCCTCTTTTCATGTCTGTTTTCTTTTTCCTTCTTTTTTAAATCATTTTATTCCATTTTACAATGTCTGATAAAGTTGAATGGTTTTCTCAGCTGATAAATATTTGAGTTTGCTTATGAAAGAGGCTGATATTGGTCACATGAATAGAGAATGATCTTTCCTTTATGATTCATTATGATTTCTCACTTCTGGCCAATGACGGGCAGGCAGATAAAATATTTACAGTCTCCTGAGGAGACATTTAGCGGGAACACGTCGCAGCTGATGTGCACCTGCTCTTTAAGAACTTAGGTATGCATGTACGTGTGAGTCTGCAGGTGTGTGTGTGGTAAGGGTTGACCTACCTGTGTGTGAGTGTCTAAGTGTGATCCGTCTGCATGAAACAGAAGGACAGAGAGCGGGAATCACAAAGAGTGCCTTGCTCACGTGGCACAATATTGGAGCTGATACTCTATCAGTAACACAGCCATAAATGCTCTCCCTCTCTCTGTCTGTCTTTCTCCCTCTTTCTCTTGCTTTCCCGCTCTCCATTATGTTCTCATCCTCTCCCTCCGCCCTCCTTTCCTTTGTCCTTCATTTAAAGTAGGACACTTAAAGCACCTCTTTACCTGTTGACTTCACCCCTTCAGCTAAGAAAGTACAACCTTCTGAGAAGTCACAATTTATTAAGGGTTTATAGGTATTAATTAACTGCTTCATTAGTGGTTAATAAATTATCTAGTTGCTTATAATAAATTATCTAATTTTTACAGATAATTTATTAGCTGGTAATAAAGGTTACTAGGTTGTTTAAAATTTCTCCTCCAGTGTCACGCTTGCTATGTCTTAGTTAACTCTTTAAAGGAGCTATTGTAAGTTTTGCTATTGCTACATAGCTAACATTAGCATTAACAGGTTTTTACCTACCAGTCTATTCCAAGAGCTTCAGCTATCGTTGCATTTACAACACAAGAGGTTGTAGACGTCCTCTTAACAGTGCTATTTCTTCAGAGACAGCTCTTGGTGAGATAAGTTTGATGTTGAACTAGCAACATTTCATCTAGACTGTAAATAGCTGTAGATGCTAATGTTGGCTACTTACCAATAGCAAAGCTTACTAAAAATGTATTTAATACATTAAGCTAGTGTTATATTTGTTACATCCATAAGCACATGAGGGTCCACTATGTGTACATTTTGTCTTCAGAGCAAGTATGCAAAGCTCTGTACTTTCTAATTTGTTGTGTT
>NW_019434220.1:0-1722 GCF_002814215.2 Seriola lalandi dorsalis
TAATAGTAATCAGATAGTAAGTAAGATAGTAGTAAGATAGTAATATGAGACCTATTTCAGTGAAATGGAAAAATAGTATTACTTGAGCCTTCACATCAGCAAAAGAGGGCTAATTAGAGTGAGTGGTGATAAGGAGAGTGGCCTGATTATTATAATAATGATAGAAAATAATAACTGGGGGAAACCCAGAGAGCCTCTTCTGGGTTAAAGTTAGGAAAATTTGCTGATTATGAAATACAACAACAATAATAATAATAATAATAATAATAATAACAATAATAACAATAATAATAATAATAATAATAATAATAATAACAATTATTATGTCGTGATGGTGATAATGATATGATATGATAATACCATAATGATTGATGATGAATGATATATAATGAAGATCAATGATATATAATGAAGATGAATGATAATAGGAAATGCGTTGGTTTTAGCCACCAGGAGGCGATAGAGATATTTAAGGAGAAAGAAATAGACTATGTTCTTTTCCAGGAAGTGAAATTCGAGAGAGTTTATCATGGAAATAACACAGGCCGTTTATTTGTATTTATGTGAATCTGAATGTAAGTCATCTTTGAGTCAATTGTGGCTTAAGTTCCCTACCAAGTGTGAGTTATTACTTCTGAAACACTGAAGCCTGACTTTATGAAGAGTACGTGAAGGCAGCACGAGCGACAAGGGAGGGAGAGAGAAAAAGCGCGCGTGTGTGCGCGTGCGCGGCCACAGACGCAGCAGCCCTGCCTGTCGTTACCGTTGACGTCCCTCTCCTCCCTCTTTCTCTTGTCACGGTGTTTTTCGGGAGGTGGAGGGGGATCCCGTCTTCTCTCGCCCTCTTCACAGACAACAAATGCTATGTTTCCGACACAGGGCAGACATATCTTCGTGTTTGGCCGCTGCTCATCCGACGCCGGCGACCTTCCATTCACCGTCACAGCACTTTCAACCAAACCGAATGAGAGGAGCTAAAGGGCGGACTGGACTGAGAGGAAGAGTCGGGCACTGACTGGGAGGCTGCACATCCGCCGCTTTCTTTAATAGAACCGCAGTTTGCCATTGATTTATTTCCAAAGGCCCCGGGCATCTGTCTGTGCCTTCAAATGCTATCTCTGGCGGTTCCTGGTTCTGTTTTCGTTACATTTTCTCCGTGGGAACCACCGCTTTGACCCTCAACCAGAAACATTATATTAGCTAGCTAAGAGGAAAACACAAACTCCCCCTTTTTTCTCAACTCAGCCCGTGGTGGTCGCAGAGACACAGAGAGCCCACGGCTGTTTCCTCTTAGTAACCCTTATCAGTTGCCTCAGTGGTCGTGTTTTCTTTACTTTCTCACCAGAAGACGATGCAGCTGAGAGTACCATCGGGATTGTTTTGTGAACCATCCAGCCAGTGTCCGCCGAAATGGTATGATAGCGTCTGGGAGGGATTTGGGGGAAAGTGAAAAGCTAAGTGGGGGGGTTCAGTCTGGGCTGTTTTTTCTCAGATGAGGCTAGGTTGGTATCAACAACACCAGACAGGCATGAGGTGGCTGTAGCTTACCAGTTTGTTTTTTTACGCATCAATTTAAGCTGGATCACTGTCTTGGTGATCTGTGCTGCATTCACGGACTGTGACAATGAGGATTGTATGAGAAGTGAGGCTGTTTTTTTCCTGATACACGGAGCCTGGTGTGAGTGACTACCAGGCTAATCTGGGGGTGTTTTTTTTTTTTTT
>NW_019434221.1:0-1870 GCF_002814215.2 Seriola lalandi dorsalis
CGAAAGCTCGGTGACACCGACACACAACATGCAGCTGGAACCGGGCGGTGGAGCTTCGTCCGAGTGCTTTTAACTCGCTAGAGGCGGAAAGGGAGGTGAGAAATGCGGGCGCCGTGTGTAAAGGTCCCCCGCTGCTGTGTTTGTCTTCACTGTCAACAACAGTCCTGCTGCAGCTCCGCTCACGGCTCCTGTCGGTTCATTTAACGGCGCCGCACCGGGGAAATCACTGGGACTATGTGAGCATCATGCTCGCTGTGAGATGCCTGCTGTTCGCTGCAGTGTGTGCACGGTGCGCCGTGACAGGTAAGAGGCTCCGACGCTTTGCTTTTACCTCAAGATTGAGTTTGTTACAGATAATCATTGACAAAACGAAGAACTAGAGCGTTTTCTGGCAGTAACTGCGTCCACTCAGCCTGCGCTCTCTAGTAACTAGGACCGTGTAATTGTTGCATCGGTGTCAACAAGCAGCTCACGAACCCCACACACCTCCACCTTCCTGTGCACTGAAACACCTCTTCTGTCCTCTGCAGGTCTGAGGGAGTGGGCGAGTCTTGAGGAAAGGCTGCTGCCCGCAGAAGAGGTCGTTCAGCCCAAGCGGCTCCTGCAACAGATCCACTCCCAGGAGGAGCTGCTCCACAGCCGCCTGGACACCCGGGTCAAAAACTACACAGCCGGGGCGCAGGTGAGTGTTGCCTGCATCTTTGACAGGCTTAACATCCATGCATGCTTCAAACCACCAGAACCGAGAACACATTTATTGCCATTCCTCTTCATTTAACCTCAGTTTCTACTCGTCCCATACAGTACTCACTGAGATCAAATTGTGACCAAGCTTCGTTCATGTTTCCTGAGAGTGAAGGACTGACTTCAAGGGTACTTTGATTAATATTCTCAGAGTATACTCACTCACCCTGTGAAGAATTATTTGGTTCCTCCAACCTAAAGGAGATGATGAAGAGGTTTCATCCAATTCTCCAACCTCTGTAAGCCATCACCTACTCAGTGAATTCTCCCATCAGTGAAACTTAAAATCTATTGAACAAGGAAGGAGCTGAAGTTGATAAGTGTGTGAGTCTACACATTTGACTGATGACTGATTTGAGGATATTTTTAATGAGATATATTCCTCCTCTTACACCACTCTACTGCACAACAGATATTCTATCCATTTTGAATGTTCATGTTTTAGTTCAAATTTTCTTAGATTGTTTATTTTGGCCCTTAAATCTTAATGATGTAGTTTTTATTACTTTAGCTTCATTGTTTAAACATTTGCACTATGTAGTCTAGCCACATATCAAAATATACTGTATGTCCCCACAGTGTACGGTATGCTCCTATTTTTGCAACACCCGCTCCTTAACCTTAAAATAAAATAAGGAATATCTACAGTGGAAGAAAAAAGTTATATAACAAGTAGAAATACATAAAAATGGGAAAAAAATGGAGAGAAAAACATTGTTAAAGTACCCTTAGACTGCTGGTTTCTAAAACAATTTCTACCCCTCACCTGCTCTCCGTCAGGCCCTGGTTCACCTATGTTTGTGCTCTCCTTGGAGCTCATGTGTCTGTCACTCCTACCCCACCCTGTGACACCCCTCGACATCATGCCCAGCTCGCCCGGACCAGAGCAAGGCAGGAAAAAAAAAACTCAGCCCACCGCTGCTTCTGCAGCCTCCTCCTCTCCACCCCATTAGATTATATTTCACACCTCTACCGGTCCTCTCTCATTACCTTCCCTATAAACACCGCCTTTCAGTCAGTCAGTGGATATGACACAGGTCTGACCTTGGGCTGCCCTCTGTGGCCAGAGTGTTGTCTCATGACTTCTCTTTCCTGAGACTGGAGGAGTTGTTTAGGAGGTGTGTGC
>NW_019434222.1:0-1651 GCF_002814215.2 Seriola lalandi dorsalis
TAATTTATTGTCTTGTTCATTTCTGTTAAAAGGGAAGAGTTGTCGCCCACTCCCCTTATATTGACTCCAGTTCTGGGTAGTTTGAATGTAAACAGGCAGGCTTTTTACAGAGGGTCATATCTACTCAACAGCATAGGACAAAGCTGGTTGTGAAGCTAAAGCCTTGCACGTTGCCAGAGGGTCCCAGTTTGTATGCCTGGTGCTTTCTTTTTGTGTCTGAGAGGGTATTTGAAGAACACTAGACATCATGTCCAATGCAGTTACACTCACACTGACCCCTAGGGCTCCTAGGCCAGACCCTGACACACGCACACACACACACACACAAAGCTAACCTACAGCAGCCATGAGTGCACCAGTTCAAATGAGTTTCATTGCTTACTGAATCATTCCCCTTCATGTTTGTTATCTTGCACCCTTATGCTAAAATGGTTTTAATTCATTTTTCCCTCATCTATCTACACCCAATACACCAAAATGACAAAGCAAAAATAGAATTTTAGAAATTTTTGCGAATTTATTGAAGTAACAAAATTCTTGGGTATGACGTGACAAGCTTTGCACACCTGGGTTTGAGGATTTTCTGATATTCTTTAATGCAGATGTTTTCAAGCTATGCCAGATTGGATGGGGACTGTTTGGTAGGCAGCCATTTTCAGGTCTCTTCACAGACATTTGATTGGGTTCAAGTCAGGGCTCTGGCTGGGCCACTCAACATTCACAGAGCTGTCCCTAAGATATTCCTGCGTCATCTTGGATATGCATTGTCAGCTGAGAGACCTTACCTCATAGAAAAGTGTGTGCCTTTCCAAACCACGTCCTATCAATTTAATTTACCACAGGTCACGGACTCTAATCAAGGTGTGGAAATATCTGAAAGATGATCAAGAGAAATGGGAGGCACCTGAGCTATTTTTCAAGTCTCAATGTCAATGACAATGCATATCCAAGACATCATAGAAGTGGCTTAGAGACAACTCTGTGCAATTTCTAAGTTTATGTTTTCACTGTGTCATTGTGGGGTATTGGTGAATTTGATAGATGAAAAAAAATTAAATTAAAAGATTTTAGAATAAGGCTGCAACATAACATAATGTGAAAAAGTGAAGGGTTGTGAATACTGAATTAATCCACTGTAAATGTACACACAAACAGCCTAATGGGTTTGATATGTAAAACTGCAGATGTGTGATCATGTGTGAACTAGAAAGCACAAAGAGAGAGAGTACATACACCCATCAAGGCTGCTTAGTACTTTAAATGTAGTTATTTTAATGTATCTGGATCTTCATCTACATTTCTGATATTGTCAATACAGATATCGTCAGATAATGTAATATAGTGATGCCACTTGGCTGAAGGTGGATTTTCTGAGATTACATAAATCCTGTATATTGTGCAAGAATGAATTTTTCAAAATTTCAGCTGTCTCAGACTCATGAGCACTGACTCATGACAATTTAAATTTAACTTGTTAGTGAAGCCACATCTATAGGTGATAAGCTGTCAGGTTTTGTGCGATTGCTACAAGCAGATATTTGTATCTGCATTGGCTGCAGTTGCAAAATGTATTCAGTTATGGAGTTATGGCCATTTACGTCAAATAGGCCTCACACGCAGAAATTTAGTCAAAGAAAAGCAAAGAAAAATT
>NW_019434223.1:0-2689 GCF_002814215.2 Seriola lalandi dorsalis
TCCAGCTTCCCTGTGTGGCAGTTAGCTTATAGATGAAAAGATTATTCTTATAAGGCAACACCCACAAGTTAAATTCTAGTTTTAACTTAGTTTTGAGTTTGAGTTTCTTGATGTATGGTCAATTTTATTAAATGAAATTGAGCTTTATAAAGTTACCACAAACTAATTACGGGTCGCTAATTAATGAATACACAAAAGGGAGAAACAGAGGGGTCAATAGGGGGCCACAGCTCATTATTGTCTCATAGTGGGTCAATCCAGCCCTGCTTTTATCACCATCCCACCCATGTCTCTTGTCCTTTTTTCCTTCAAGAGCTCTTGCCAAAGCTATTTCCTTTTGCAACCACTTGTAGTAAAGGTGGTGTAACTTTGATCTTTATGTCCTGCTTTCTGAAAGCTTTCCCCTCCGTTCAGTTGCCTCTCTTCTTGCTCTGTGCAAAGTAAATAAGGCAGGCTGACTTTGCTTTGCTTTAGCTAAAGATTATGATGATGACAAACCTTCCTGGAATGTCTAATTTGTCTCCCTTCCTTCCTTCTCTCCTCTCATCTTTTCACCTCTCTTTCCTCTTCATCTTGTGTGTCTTTGTCTTCTCCCTCTGTCCCTCCATCCTCTTCTCCATCTATAGTAAGAAAGAGAAGGCTTGAGGGAGGACCCATCTTCCCTAAGTGTCGGACGAATGTGTAGAAACCAGGGTTACCTTCAATTCCCTGTTCCCCCTTGACCCCCATCATCTTTACGGAACCTCTTCTCTTCTTCAAGCCTCACAACCTCTGACGAGCTACCCAGAAGACCATGACAACCACGTCATGTTCAGTTGTTCAGGGTTTTTGTTTTTGGAAAAGTTCTGAACTCTTACTGCTTTCTAGACCTTTTCTAGTAGATATTAGAGGATTAATCAGCATTATTGTCCCTCTGAGCTTTCAGTTCATGCAAAAAGTACTTGGTATCTTTTTGGCTTGGACTTAGGTTTGGACAACAATACCTGCAGCTCTTTGTACGAACTAACCAGGCATTGCTTAGTCTCATCTTGAATCCTTTAAAATCTTATGAAGTGTCTAGATTCCATAATAAAGGGGCTGGAGGTCTGGTTTTGAATGAGGGCCCATTTGAAAGGTCAAGGGCCTTTAAGCGATCTGTGTTCCTATTGAGTTGAATGAATTCTAATAATTATTATTATTATTATTGTGCTGTAAATGAACTGTGCTGTCATTACTGTTGTTGCCAACAGTTTCTGAGGTTGCTTTAAGGTCGGCATACAAGTTATTTACTACCAACTATTACACCAAAGCCCATATTAATTTGACAGACAAAATTTTAAAAAAAATATATATATATGAGGTATACTGTAATGTCACATTTTGACCCGGCCATGAAAATCTGATGTTATGGTCTTTTTCCTATTCGGTCTAAACAGTATTTTAATAACTCACTGTCCTCAGATACTAAGCTATCCAGTTTCTTCAGTATCAGATAGATTTATAAACCTGGCTACTGTGAGATTTGTTGCTATATACAGAATATATTTATTTGTGACAGACCTGGGAAAGAGTCAGAAAGAAATTCAGATACTTGACATAACTTGGATCGATTGTGCTGGATAGTGTAATAACTAGTGTAAAATATGTTGCTGTAAATGAAAATGTACACTCTAATTACTCTTTACACTGTTGCACTATCAAACATTAATTTTAGCAGCCTCTGCAGAGAAATCCTACAAGCTGAGAATGACAACTGCCATTTCAAATTTTATTCACCGAGATCAGATATTCAATCAACCCACTGTAAAATATCCTACAAACACCATCTTCTTATGTAGAAGAAACTCTACATGGATGACCCAAAGAACTACAAGCATTCGAATGGATTTCTGCTACTGCTACACTTTCAACCAGGTCTGGTTTGTTGATTGTTTGTGTTTGTTTATTTTTATTTACTGGAGCTAAAAAAAAAAAAAAGTGTGCCATAATGCGAACTGGTTGGTACTGTTGACTTACTGTTTATTACAGGTTTCACTTTAACGCCTCAATCCAGGTTTGGACTGTTTTAGAAATGGATGTTAGATGCAGATTTAAAAACACAGGAAACCTCGAATGTCTTTACAGCTGTCAGATTATGCAGATCCATTTTATTTAAATAAGGAAATGTTTAGGCGATACATAGTTTCAGAATGTTTACCTGTTTGTTGGGTCTTAAATCAACCAGTGAACATCTGAAATATTGTATTACACTTTCATCTTGATTTGATCCGTAAAGAGTTCATAATGGAAATGTCCTTAGAGGTACCACATTGTTACGTCCTTGTCACTAACACCTACACCCAACTATAGCTATGTTGGTAATGATTATGCTGCTGTGCATTTGGCAGCACTTGATGGGCTGTCCTCCAACTTTAAAATCAACAGAACAATGAGAAAAAACAAGGCTTAGCTACTGTCTAACCAGGAACTAGAGCTAAAACGTCCATTATTTTTTCAAGATGAAATGTGTCTCTATTTCCTGCATAAAGAAAATGGGTAAACTACCAGTTACAGACTTGAAGGTAAAACTGCTCCCACCATCTATGTTTTCTTGATGTGAACAACTGTACCTGATACTGACAAAGATTAAAGATTTAAAAAAAAATCTGACGGCATGTTTAAGGGTTAGATAACCCACTTAATGTCATTTCATACAGTATCACTACTTTGT
>NW_019434224.1:0-1552 GCF_002814215.2 Seriola lalandi dorsalis
AAAAAGTCATAAAAACGTCATAGTATAGTAAGGCATAAAAAGTCATAGTATAATAAGGCATAAAAAGTCATAAGAACTTCATTGTATAAGGCATTAAAAGTCATAAAAACATCATAGTATTGTGAGGCATAAAATACCATTAAACTGTCATAGTATATAGTAAGGCATAAAAACGTCAAAAAACTTTATAGTAAGGCATGAAAAAGCAAAAGTATAGTAAGTCATAAAAATGTCATAGTATACTGAGTCAAAGAATATTATAGTATAGTAAGGCATAAAAAGGTAAAAAAAAAACACTGTAGTATGGCAAGGCATAAAAAGGCCACAGTATACTAACTCATAAAAAAGGTTTTAGTAAAGTAAAGCATAAAAACATCCTAGTATAGTTAGGCATAAAATGTATATTAAGCAGCATATTAAGTCATAAAAAAAGTCAAAGCATTCAGGGTGACATTTTCATTGGATTTTTCGACCGAAATTTAACTCATACTTTAATATACCAATCATTTTAGGTTTACTCCTGCTAGCAACCTGACTGTTAGCCTACAGAAGCCAGGGTTAGCTTGCTGGTTAACGCTAGCTAACATGGCCAAATTACATCAGTTAACATTTTTCTGGTGATGTTGGGTACCACTGTGATATTCTCACGACGTGAACCTTTCGATAGCCCTCGCTCTTTCAGTCAATCAAATGCTAGCATGCCTAAATCAGTAGCCAATTGGATGGCACATTGGAATGAAATATTAGTAGGGACATGACCCTACTGTGCATATGCAAACCTATGCCCTTGTTTTCAATGTAAAGTAACTTAAACCTGCTCAAAAAGTTGCTAAATGTCACTAGATGATGTAATACCCCAATTAGCATACTATCAACATCATTGCGTGAGTTTCTAAGGCTGGCCTCATTGTTGTGGTACAGCCAATAAAAACATAAAATTAATCAATTACCATTTTCTAATCACTCAATTGTCTCCGCAACACTCTCACAATGAAAGAGAATAAGTGTATTTCTCAGATGCTCAACAACGGGGTCCAGGGGTCCATGAAAATAAAAAATCTGATTACAAGGTGATGAAATTACTTTCTCAGCATTAGAAATCATCAGTACTGCACCAGCTGAAGTGAATCAACATGTTCTGAAATATGTCATAGGTGAAGGAAGAAACTGTACAGATTCTTTTCAGATCAGTTTTATTGAACAAAAACGTTTTTTTAAAGATCATGTAGGAAATACAATATTATACAAGTGTTGCACAAACAAGACAAACAGAAAGATCTACAAAAGGGAGTTGTCGGTGGGCATGAACATGGCCGCATACAGACAGGTCTTAAAGGGGTGCGAAGAAACAAAGATTCCTCCAGAACATAAAATTCATCAGATTACGGACATGAAAATCTGTAAAGCCGATCACCAAACACTGATGTGGTCTCAGTTTCAAAAGCGGAACAGTTTTCATATTTGAGAACAGTGCATGGCCTTCAAACCAAAAACCGCAGATTTTCACAGCAAATCTGCAGCCTGCAACAGAGCACACAATGTTTAAACCTGT
>NW_019434225.1:0-1755 GCF_002814215.2 Seriola lalandi dorsalis
ACATTATGTCCCTGTGCTGCTCAGCACAAACATATCACATTCAGGCCTGATTACCACAGAGACACATGTTCTTTGATAATCACTGTGTGACCTAAAGGCTCAATTCATCAACAACAGAAATCCAGCATAATTACAGCATCATCATTTAGTTTCATTGTATAAATAAATGATTGTATAAAACACATTTTGCTGATCTTCTGTTTGAGACACATGATTTCCACTGAGGTGGTTTTAAAGCTGTTATCGTTACAATGTTCTCCTCCAAAGGTCTTAAAATGCTCACATGTAGATTAGGGACATCAGAATTTTGTGACCTTCAGCCTCCATAACAAGCTCAGCTTCTGGACCTCAGTGTTTCAGACTCTGTGTACAGCCGTGGTGACACGGGCTCAGAGCAGCAGCAACAGAAAGCCAAAGCACTGAGCTGCTGAAGGAGCTGAGAGTGACAGGACACTTGTGGTCATGTAAAGAGAATGATTATCACTTCAAGTGTGTGTGGAGTTTAGAGTTTTTGAGAAATGTATGGCTCTTACATGTCTGTCCTCCCAGTCAACAAGTCCATGTGGGTGAGCCGAGGACACAGACTGGACCAGGTAAACTATGTGGGTACTTCATTGTCCTGCATGACTGTGGATTTATGAGCTTTTACAGGTGAGGAGAAACCTGAACAAAGTGTCTCCTTGATAACCACTGCTGTGATTAGTTCATTATTCAATAAACTACTAGAACCTTCCATCAGCTGACATAGTTATACTAGTAATATAAATCATGTTGCACTATTTGCAAGGAGCTAGGAAACTAACCATCCCTCAGGCTCAACAGGAGTTCAATCACCAGGAGTTTGTGTTTGTGCTGTCAGGACACAAAAACCTCAACTGGTGTTCCAGCAGGAACCTGCACCTTCAGGACTGAAGGCTGAGGAACACTGAGGCTGTAACATGTAGGAAACCTCCGTTACTGAAGGAGGAAATGTTCCAGCAGGTTTATCTTTCTTGAATTAAAACCTGCTCCTGAACAATCAGGGCAGCTGAGGTTCAGTTACTTCTTTTGTATCCTCACTGTGGGAGTGTGTGTGATGCTTATCTTATAGGTGTGGAGGAAAGAGTAGTACCTGTTTAACAGGGAAACACCTTAAACAGAAAAGTCAAGGAGGCCCATGGAGCAGAGAGAGAGAGAGAGGCAGGAGCTGTGCTGCCATCAGACGACACAAACAACAGTAACAGTATGATGTTGAGAGCTCACAGGACGACCAACATCGGGAAGAAAAAGAGAGCAGCTACTGTTAGACACCTCAAGGGAGAAAGGTTTGGTGTTAGGAAACAGCATCCGCAGAACAGATCTGAAACAGGAAGTTTCAAGGAAGAAGTTTAAATATGAGACGGCGGGAAGTAAAGTTTGATCCAAACCTTATGTTCCTCCTGTAAAAGACAACACACAAAAACACAAGGAAAAGTGGTCAGTCAGCTGTCATCCTCTCTGAACATGAAAACATATCTATGAAAAGAGGGAAACTTTTCCATTAAAATACAGTTGTTTTCTTTTCATTATGATTTTTAAAACAGGACGTTCAGCTCTCATTTCTGAGGCTGTTTGTGTGGGAACAATTTAGACGAAGGCTGAGTCACTGCACAAAAGACAGAGGTACATTCATATGCACATCCTGACCTCAGCCTGTGTGTCAGCCTCATTACTCTGTGACTGTGCTTTTAAGTGCGACACATCTTCACGTTAATAAATGTGTCGTTAAGAGTCTTT
>NW_019434226.1:0-2391 GCF_002814215.2 Seriola lalandi dorsalis
ATTTTTTCTTTTTTTACAGTAGGTTATTTTCTAACTTTTTGTTTTTCTCTAAATGTTTAATTGCTACCATCTTTTAGTAAGGCACCCTTTATTAAGGATTAACATAGGCTTTATAAATGGTAAATATATTATTTTACAAAGCTTTACATATCAGTTGTAAACCATTAATAACCACAATTTTAGGTTGGGAAAAATCACCCTTGCCAATAAACATCAGCATGGCTGTGTTACCAACCAGGCAAATTCGCAACTGCACTGGGGCCCCACGACTCCACGGGGCCCTGAGTGTATTAACTGGTTAATGCTTTTCATTGAAAATGTGTTCAGCAATATAGAGCACTAACACACATCAGCTGGCATGATAAGGGCCTTCAGGTAATCTTGAGGCCCTGCCTTGAAGAGGGCCCCTGTGGCCAAATGCACTTTTGAGACTTGAGACCTTAATTATTTCAGTTTTGCTGTTTTCTTCTTGATGTAGATGTGCTAAGTCACATTTTAAAAATCAAAGCAGTGGCTAATTTTTCCCCCGAAGTCCAGAAGCATGTTAACCCAGCTATAAAAATTTCTCACACCCTCGAAAAACTCAAACACTGTCATTATAACTGATAAAGCATTAGCTAAGTAAATGATTTATGAACAATTTATAACACCATTAATTACAACTTAATAACTCTTAATAAGGGGTAAGAAATATCTTAATCTGCTATTCAAGTTGTCTGCTTTCTCTTTCATCACAATTTCGAATTTGTTCCCACTTAATATAAAACACTTACAGCTGCACTAAAGGAGATAAATACATTTTCATCTTGACATGAAAATGTATCCCATTGACATGGGATACAGGCCTGTTATTGGTTGCAGCCACAAAAGGCCAATAGTTTATATAACCAGGTTATCTAATAATATGGAGCACAGCAGTCCTTATGTGATACCACTTTACATGACATTAGAATAAAATCGAATAGATAATTGATAGTACCTTGGAACTTGAAACCCTCCAGGTGGACCCACAGACACAGGTCTTCGTTGTCGCACTCGCAGCTCCACGGGTTCCCGCTGAGCCCCACCGAGCGCAGGGCGGGCAGCGCGATCAGAGAGGTGATGTTGAGGACAGTCAGGTTGTTCCGGCTCACATCCAGAACCTGAAGGGCCGCGTTTTCCGCAAAGGCGTCCGGATGAATCTCCGAGAGCCCCGGGTTGTCTGTCATCCTCAGCATCACCAGACTCGTCAAGGGGCCGAACGTCCTGTCCTCGATTCGGATCAAGGTGTTGAAGGAGAGGTCCAGGTAGGCGAGCTTGCGTAGATTCCCAAACGTGGACTCTGATATCTCCGTCAGGGAGTTGTTGCTGCAGTCCAGGTACACCAGATCGGAGAGGTAGTTGAGCGCGAGCGGCGGCAGCTCCACGATGCGGTTGTTGGAGATGATGAGCTGCCGCGTGGCCAGCGGCAAGTTGACCGGGAAGGTGGTCAGATGCTGCCCAGCGCACTGGACCACCAGCTGGTCATCACACACACACCTGTCCGGGCAGCCAGAGGAGAGCACCGGGGATGTGATCACCCCCGTGGAGAGGAGGAGCAGAACTATGAGCCGCAAGGGTTGCGCGCTTGGCTGCGGGGCAAGACGCATGACACCGCCGAGGGCTTCATCCACCCCGTTTGGAGAGAGTCAGACGCAGTCACATTCTTCATTGATACATTCTCCCCAAATTATGTCTCCCAGAAATGATTTCCACAGAGGTCAAACCTAACGCTTGTCCGTGGCAACCTCTTGCGCGTAATGTGTCAGTGGATCCAGCGCGCATCCACTGTCTGGAACTTGACAGCCAGATGCTTTCATGCTGTTTCAGATGTCATTGATTTATCGAGCCTCTTCCATCAGAACACAGCTATTCGCACATCATAAACGCTCACAACGTCCTCTCATGCTGCGCTGCTCGCGATGATCACGGTCAGTTGCTCCACTACATGTTTGCCATGTCTCGCTTTCCGAAACAGAAACCAAATGAGGGGGGCGCGCTGAGCTGCGCGGCGGATGGGGGTGGGGGGTGCGCTGTGGAGAGATTTGACGCTTTGGAGAGAGCTGGAGAGTGGAAGCTCTGGGCAGCGGAGGTAATGGAAGGCTAACATTAAATATTGAGGCCAGCAAAGTATAAGCCATGAGATCTATTGTAGTAAAGGTGACCTATAACGCTTCAGCTGCAGGTGTGTGTGTGTGTGTGCATGACAGTGAAAGCTGCAACCAGATTAAAAAAAGACTCTGTGTACAGTATGTAAACATCTTTTTGCATGAGTGTGTGTTGCTTACACTTTTATCAGCCATATGCCTCAGGTGTGCATGTGTGTGTGTGTGTGTGTGTGTGTGTGTGTGTGTGTGTGTGTGTGTGTGTGTG
>NW_019434227.1:0-1752 GCF_002814215.2 Seriola lalandi dorsalis
TAGGTTAAGCTAACAGTTTATAGAAATAGGTAACTGGTCTCTTTCCTTTTAATTAGTTCCAATCTACATAATTCTTACCAAATGTGTTAAAAATGATTAGGAAATATGGATGGAAAATAAACCACGACCAAATAATAACTCAAGTTCCACTTACTGCCTTTTTCGAAAACTCACGACCCTCATCAGCGAATGGAATTTGCTCAGTTGTCGCGAAGTTCAGTTGTTTAATATCATTCATTTATGATCAGTTTGTTCGGCTAATTTTTTGCAGTTGTTGTAGTAATAATATTATTACTGAATAAAGCTCATAGACCTCTAACAATCATTACTGTTAAAAGGACCGCTAATTTTTTTGTGAAAAACTAGCTTACCCATAAGGTTGATAATTTACTGACTGGGCAGTAGTTGGCCAATAAATAAAAAACATGTGGATAGTTAGTAACGTACTTATGCTAATATGCTAATATGGTTATAATCATGCTTGTTATTTAACTACATATATAACATCTAGTTTCATATATTTTGCATTTACGCAGCTGAAGGGTTAGGTTAAATAGTGTAAATAGTTACCTTATAACAATTTCTTAATCGATTACAGAGAACTCGATGAGAAAGAAACGGTGCGATCGATTTTGCAGCCGGGTATTATAGTTCCTGCGCAACCTTTCCCCCTTCCTTTTTGCTGAATGTGTCAACCATGGCCCCGATTGTGAGTAGTGAAAAGATCAAATAAACTGCATAAAGGCAATATATTGTAGCTTGTCTTTCGCACTCGCGGAAGTGTATATAATCCGTGATTATAAATATATGAGTCAACGACAGTTTAAGCCTTTTATTTTGATTTGTTTACTGTGTCGGCGAACACCACGTTGGGCTAACTGTTAGTGCTAACGTTAGCTAGCAGCAGTTAACGTGAAAATTCTGTCGCAAAGTGTTGTTGGAAAAATAAAGTTTAGAGGCAACTTTCCACTCATGAGATCTCGACAGAATTGGAAAATTATTGAAATGCTTCCTTTTAGCTGTTTCGAAGTTAAACATGATGTGATGTATGTGGGGTTGACTAACCTTTATATTACGTATCTGCCAGAAAAAGCAGGTGGTCAAGAAGCAGGGTGGAAAAAGGAAGAAGCAGATCCTGAAGTTCACCCTGGACTGCACTCACCCTGTTGAAGATGGCATCATGGATGCAGCCAACTTTGTGAGTAGAGCAGTTCAGACATAAGTGACATATTGTTAAACAGTGTGCAGCAGCTGTTAGACTAAACCCCTGAGTGTCAAGCCCTGCTGTCAAATCAGTGGGATCAATCCCAAGTCATTGGAGATGATTTTCACAGTCAGTTAAACTGAAAGACGCAATAATCCGATGTGGTTTAGAATGGAAACTAACAACATATCAAACACTATCTCATCTTTCAGTTCTGGTTAGAAACGTATCTAACGTAACACCATTTCGTTTTGATATCCCCCTTTGTACTAACTCTGTACATGCTTATGAATACCAACTGTTGTGTGAGACTTGCTGTGTCCTCTGCCCCTACAGGAGCAGTTTCTCCAGGAGCGCATCAAGGTGAACGGCAAAGCTGGAAACCTCGGTGGTGGTGTGGTGTCCATTGAGAGGAGCAAGAGCAAAATTGCTGTGAACTCCGAAGTTCCCTTCTCAAAGAGGTACAAAATATAGTGCGACTCTTGTCTGTCATGTTTTACGAGTCGTTGGAAATTATCTTTTTGCTTATCACAGTCATGTACGAAATG
>NW_019434228.1:0-2275 GCF_002814215.2 Seriola lalandi dorsalis
GATGAAGAACCTGCATAGTGACATGGTAGTTAGGACGTGCCTTTTATTATAGATCCAAAAGTTTGAAAGACATTTTCAACGTTTGTTTCAACAGTCTGTATCATTTTATTTATCTTAATATCAAATAACAACCATTCTATCTTTAAAACATCAGGACTTGTTTCTTTAACTATTTTATTTCACATAAATTATAATACACTTTAGTTGTCATTTCAAGGAAAATTAACTGTTGTATTTTCGCCTGATTTTGAGACAACAGGTCAAAGGTTTACTAAAATACCACCCCCAAAATTGGAAACAGTGGTACAACTTTAGCTTGGTTGGTTAAAGTATGTGAAAACAGGCAATTTAACATAATTTTTAAGGGAAGAAATGCCTGGGCAGGAGGAGCCTTGAAAAGAAAACAGTCATGGACCAATAATTCCTGAGTAACTTAAAAGGGAGTTGCGATAAAAAGAAACAAACCTAATTGCTTTGAGTTTTACCAGACTTTTATTACAACATTTTACTACTTTGTAGCATCTACACTTTTTTAAACCTATCAACAGCAGTGCTTCATAATATGATTGATAATGTGATTTAAACATAAATTAGATACTATGTGAATTACAATAACTGTGTTCTGATAAAGAGAGTACAACCAAGTTACACTGTAAAGAAGAACTTGAAGAGAACAACGCTGAGGTGACAGAAAACCAGACTGCTGGTGTACGTGATCCCAGCATGTGCAGCAGCAGAGTTAGTGGCAGTGGTGTTTGACGAGTTTGTTGTTGTGGCACCAGCAGCAGTCGTCGTGGCACCAGTGGTTGTCGTGCCACCAGCAGTCGTCGTGGCACCAGCAGTTGTTGTACCACCAGCAGTCGTCGTGGCACCAGCAGTTGTTGTGCCACCAGTTATCGTTGTGGCACCAGCAGTCGTTGTAGCACCAGCTGTCGTCGTAGCACCAGCAGTCGTCGTGGCACCAGCAGTTGTTGTGCCACCAGCTATCGTTGTGGCACCAGCAGTTGTCGTAGCACCAGCAGTCGTCGTAGCACCAGCTGTCGTCGTGGCACCCGCAGTTGTCGTAGCACCAGCAGTTGTTGTGGCACCAGCGGTTGTCGTGGCACCAGCGGTCGTCGTGGCACCAGCGGTCGTCGTGGCACCAACGGTTGTTGTAGGTAGTGCAGTTGTGGTTGCCTGGCCATTTGCTGATGCTATTAATCAATAAATAGAACATTAATATAAGAAAGGACTGTACCCCGCTTTCAAAAGATTTTACTCACATTTTACTCACCAATGATCAGGAGTTGTATCAGAATGATCAGAAGCATTTTTTTCTCTGTCACAACTAAAAGAAAAAAGAAAATGTTTTCTTACTGGATCAAAGAAAACAATTTCTTCATTTAACATCCAGGTTAAAGATTAACTCTATCAGAGATTTCTAAATTGTATTTCTTAAAACACAAAAAATGATGATGAAAATTCTACACTAAAATATATTAACCTGAATTGTGCAATGAAATCAGTTAAGCCATTTTCTACACAGTACTAAAATACAGAAAAGAGTGTACTCACAAAACTTCTCTGCGTTTTACTTCTGTAGACGCCTTGAGCTGTGATGTTAACGCTACTTTCTCTTGTCTCCGTCTTAAATTAGTTCAACCTCAGATTTAACTCAGCCTCTAACTTTGTCACAGCCTTTATATGCTAAATGACGGACAAGAAAAATTATTTGAAAGGGACCCATCCACATCGGTCACCTCAGTGTGACAAATAACTTTGTTTACCCATTCATTTAAGGCATGGCAGATGATGCTGCTACAACTGAAAGGACTTACAAAGCAAACAGGCTGGTGACGAGCTGAAGGAGTTGTCTCGCCGCGTGACACAAAGACAGCAGTGTGTATATGACAATTTTGAATTATTTTTGCAAAAGCTGCTTAGGCAGTACTACAACAATGAATGGGCCATGAAAAGTCAATGGAATGAGAATAAATGTGAGGAAAACTCAGGGCGCCTTTGTACGCAACCTGCTCTCCAAGTTCACCCTGCTATTTTGGATGAACACGTAAGGCTGGAACTATGTCTCCATGATGCAGTCATTTACGTAGATGTTGCATCAAGTTATGTGTTATGACCAATACCACTGTTATTGGTCAGAATATATTTCCTACAGTATTTGACAGTACCATTTCTGAACATTAATCATAAATTATTCAGTTTAATTCTAGAGATGTTCCGATACCATTTGCTCCTTCCTGATAATGATTCTGAAAGCTGAGCTTGTGTCAGCTGA
>NW_019434229.1:0-2153 GCF_002814215.2 Seriola lalandi dorsalis
GTGAGGACTTTACAGATACACACACATACACTGTAGGACTACTGTAATCTCTCACTGACACATACAGAACCAAGATTACTGTGCATGTTAAATATGAGAACAGACAGTGTGTTTGGTTGATCCACAGACATATACAACTAACCTTATTGGTGGAGTCCTTGAAGCCACACTCTCCTTTATCGTACCACCACTTGTTTTTCATCTTGTCTAGGGTCCCTTGCTCATTCAGTTTCAATACGGCAAGGTTTACTGGCACTCTTCAATGGGAATAACATAAATAACATCATTATCAATGTTATCTTATGTTATTAGTGGGGCAGCGGTTCTCACGCTCTGGTCCAGCAGCCAAAAGAGGGCCTATCCTGTTTGTCGTTAGCATAACACCACGCTGACAGGAGTGATTGGTTCATTTTGGAGGAAGGAGTTTTAAAGCAGACACTCTCCGTCTACTGTCAAATGCTAAATGGTAATATGTTTGAGTCCCATGTTGTTGGGGCCCCTCTGTTTGGCCCCTGAGACAGAGGATGAGATGTGCTGCATTGAAAAGCCTTTCTGCTCCTGCAGCAGCAGCAGTTTTCCCCCGGTCACACACTCTTTATCAGCTGTTGCTACCATCTGGTGTGAGGTCACCTGACCCTGGACTCACCCCTGAAGCCTGCCCTGACCCTGACCTCAACCAAACAGGGCGCAACACATCAGTGAAAGAAGCAGCATCAACAAAAACGCCACCTGCTGGTGGTGCTGATCAGTGACCACATCTGGCTTCTGTCTATAAGCATCTGTTCTTATGTTAATGTGAAGGCTGTAGCTCGACGTTGCTAACATGGCTGTGGCGTTGTAGCTGTGCTGCTTCTTTACATTGTTTTTACACATGATAACCCAGTATTACCTTTTGTGTGTGTGTGTGTGTGTGTTTAGGTGTGTGTGTGTGTTTGTGTGTGTGTGTGTGTGTGTATTAACCTTGCTCTCCCCTCCTCCGCTGCCGCATTCTCCCTTGTCATACCACCACTTGTTTTTCAGTTTGTCCAGCAGCCCCTGCTCGTTCAACTTTAACACCGCCAGGTTCACCGCATTTCTACATGAACACAGTGGCTGTTAGCAGTTCAGGTGTCATGTCAGTCTTCCTGCTGGTATTCATGTTAGCAGCATCAACTCTGACTCCTGAGCATGAACAGTTACACACAGCTGCAACAACTCCCCTTTCTTAGCAGCAAACTTATCACTATGAGCTTAGCTAGATTAGCATTAGCATAAGCATGTCTCAGCAGCTAGCTGAGTAATATATGCATGTCTTACAGATACAGTTGGGTTCTGATATGCAGTTCTTTTTTATCAAATCATTATTTATCAGAAAAGATCACTACACAAAACATCCACTCATCAGCCTCTCATTGACCTTTGTTGTGTATATCTGTGTTATGGTCTGCTACTTTGGTGTTGTCTGGTCATCTGCTCTGTGAGGTGTTTGAGTGTCTTCTGTAGCTCTGGCCTTCAGCTCTACTGGTTATGGAGACACACCAACATCACTAATCTGGTCACATGACTAAAACCAGGGTCCAACAGGGCGACAGGAACAAGCTGTCAGGTAATCAGACTGAAACACCTGAGTAGAGATGAAACGGTTTCACGCTAAGCCGCTATAAAAATGCCAGATGGTTAGTATTACCGTTTAAATTCAACCATCACTCTGTGGTTGATTACCGGGGGTTAATTACTGTGGTTAATTTAACTCGTTAGGTACTGTACCATCAACCAGCAACCATCTCCCAGACACGTGGAGGAAAGCAGTGACAGCTCCTCTGGATCAGGACTAACTGTTTGCTGCAGCTCACCAATGAATGACACACTAACAACTTTTTAATCTTGTGCCATGTTTTCCTTTTTTCACTGCAGTACTTCTTTTAAATGGTGTTGAAGTTTCTCAGTTTTCTCTGTATGTCCACGCCTCTGTGGAGCACTTGTGTCTGACTGGTGCATGTGCTTGGAGAATTTTCAGCCTTCTGATATAGTTTTTCCACCAACATTAGCAGGTAGAAGCAGGTTTTGTAAATGCGTGTAAACCTGATAAAAATGCGACTGTACAGTGGCCCTGAGGGCTCAACGCACTGCAACACATGCACTGCAAATCACAACACATGCAAGAAGTGTTTCCA
>NW_019434230.1:0-1883 GCF_002814215.2 Seriola lalandi dorsalis
TGGTGGCTGTCGAGGCTGAAACCACAAAGCCTTTATACAAAACCACAGAGGTGACGGGAGCATCTGAACCACACAGAGTGTCCAACAACGCACCAGTGGTCACCGACCAGATCTGTCAGAGAGAAGATTTACACAGGATGGGAACACATGACATGTATAATTTAATTGAATAAAGTTGTTGATTTAACTCAAAGACCATTTTTGAAGTCGTCCTTCAAAGTGAAATTCATGAATTTGAGTTCTTCAAAGCTACAATATGTTTGAAATACGTATCCACGCTGTTACTGTAAAGTAGCTGGAAAATCTTTTACTGCGAAGCAGCTGGATTAGTTTTACTGTAAAACAGCTGGATTAGTTCAAACTGTGAAGCAGCTAGATTGACTTTTTACTGTGAAGCAGCTGGATTAACCTTTAATGTGGTGAAATGGAAGGGATTTTACTGTGAAGCAGCTGCCTGATACAACATGCACATGCAGATGTTGATTTTGCCACCAAGCCCTTTGTATTGTATTAATGAATTTGAATTAAATAAAGTTGCAAAAGAACATAGTTTATTGATTTTAAGCGTCTACAGTGTAGCATATTTGCAGTCATAGTCCTTTGCTCAATAAAGTTTACATTATCTATTCAGTGTGTCATCTCTTACTCGTATGAGCTGGTCAGCAGCTCCAGAGGCGAGCTGCCTGCCGTCCGAAGAGATGCTGGCCGACAAGACGCTGTCTTCATGTTGGAGGTCAAGGAACTTGTCCACAGAGTCTATGTCGATGTTAAAGAGGCTCAGAGTTCGCTCAGCGCCTGCAGAGACAGACACAGATCAGCTGGGAGATGAACACAGGACACCAGAGTTCACACCGAGCGAACGTTCACATGCACATAAGACGCCAGGTTACATCACACAGGTAATTGGAAAACATGTTTACAGTGACCTGATTAGGTTAAATCCACATGTAACCCAGAGTGTTAGACTTTACATTTCTATTCTGTTAATCTACAACAGTAAATATGTTTGAGAGAAACTTAGTGGCATCTCCAGGAGAAATCCAGCTGGAACAAGGAAACCATGTTTCTCTTATCTCCTGCTCAGATACTGGAAAGAGGATTACTCATTTTAATGATGCTGATGAAAAGCAGACTGGAGCCTTCTGGATTGCAGGCTTTTGTCGACTTTCTGTGTCCTCATTTTTATCTTTGCATATCATCTGTTTTTCAGCGTGAACTCAGCTGAAAGTCTCACATATCAGAAAAGTATAAAGGCAGGAATATGACACATGGGCCGATAAAGATTCACACATTTTAAATGATGACATTTTCGTGCCTTTACCATTAAAATATTAATAATTCAAATTTCTGAATAAAAAAAAAAACCCAATTGTTAGAATTTACAGATATAAACAAGAAACGTAAACACTGACTGAAAGAAACGCTTCAGCACAAATCATTACACAGATAGGAAAGCAGGACAGAAATGCTGAGCTCAGTTTCACATTAGAAAAACTCTAAAGTCTAAAATTCCAGTTTGATTTCTCATCAATAGGAAGGAATTCCACATATCAGCTACTGATGTGTAGCTTTTCAAGCTATTTGTAGCTGCAGCTTGTTATGGTTTGAAAAAACACTGAGTTAGTTTATTAGTCATACCTGCCATCAGAATTTTTTCATCTTCTGTAACAGAAAGTAAAGACGGAACCAGAGGAAACTCAACAGCTGTCTGTCTGCCCGACCCGGAAATCTGCAGATAAATGTATTAAATATTATCTGAGTTATGATCATGTGCAACAGAAGAAATAACGTCCCTGTAGGTTTGACTGTTTATGCTGAATTACTGGTGACAAGGTTTTGTCTTTAGTACAGGACTGAGCAACAGTCTACTGGAAAAACATGTT
>NW_019434231.1:0-1376 GCF_002814215.2 Seriola lalandi dorsalis
CTTGACTCCTCCCTGGCTAACCTTGTCGGCAGTGAGTATGCTGCTTTGCTTTAAGCTGCACTAATTAAAGCAAATGTTTACAAAGGCACAAAACGACATCCAACTCCTCCTATTTGAATTTCCTTTATAGACCTTGGCATTGGAAACGGCACAATGAAAAAGTAAGTGGTGGATCGTCGCTCAGTTGTTACAGAAACAGCAGCAGCTCTGTGCTTTCAGGGCACATACAAGCTGGTGCTAACATCCACTGTCTTAATCTACAGTGACATCCACTGGAGCCAGCCGGGGGAGAAGAGAATGACCGGTGGCACCAACTGGCAGCCCAAGGCGGCGCCAACCACGACCTGGAACCCCGTCTCCATGGTGATACACACAGACCTTTCAGTGTAGTGCTCACGACAACCTGTTTCTGCTTCATCCTCGTCTTATTTTACTGCCAAATGACTGTGGTTGTTGTAATGTGATGCTCTTTTCTACACATTTGTTATACACACAGCTGTTATCAGGTCATTCGTGTTATAAATTCTCACTGGCCTGTTTGTGTGTCTCCTTAGCCGCCGTCAATCATGGCCTTCCCTGCCACCACACCCACAGGCATGATGGGATATGGAATGGTCAGTATTACAGCAAATACACAGAGTGTGCAGCTTTAGTAGCATTTAAGCTTCTGTTCACTCCTCCTTTGTTCTGAAGTCCAAAAATTAATCAGATATTTCATTACATTACATTTAATTATTTTCAAATAGTTCATATTTGGTTGAATTACCTTTTCCTGAGCTTTCAACCATTATTGCACAGTCTTCATCAGCAGACAGTTGTCATGGAGATGGAAATGTTGAAATGTGAACTTAGTAGCTGTTATGTTTTCACATCATTTTGTAACTCAGTTCTCTGATGAAGACCAGTATCATGTAGTTGAAAGCATAAGAGGAGGCTAATAAGAATTGGGATTTGTTTTGTCAAACTATATTCTCAAGGTCAAGAATGATCTTTCATGCTGATTTGAATTTGGCTCATATGGTGCTCATATGGTGCATGTTCCTAACTTAATCCAGGGCCCCCTGGTAATTAATTAATGGCGGCCATGGTTCATGTTAAGTAAATGCCTTTTGTTTTTTACATGCTCCTTATCATTTAGAGAATTAATGAAATGTAGTTAAACTAGGTCAAGTGAGCTGTTGTTTTGCCATTATGAATATTCTCTCAGGTTTCATAAATAAAATGAACACTGGAGGATTTTCAATAGTTGTTATTTCGAGCATGCTCAGCTTATAAATATTTCATAGTAGTGGCAGGCACAAGGCTGTCTTTTATTATTTTTTTCTTTTGAAATTAAAATAAAAAACTTTTTTCATTTCCAGTAACAGAAACTGAAG
>NW_019434232.1:0-1660 GCF_002814215.2 Seriola lalandi dorsalis
TCATTAAAAAAAAATGATAATGCAATGATAGAAATAATAATTATTTGTATTCAATTGTAGTAATATTGACCCTCAAAAGATAAATCTAATTGCTCTGAAGGTACAGCTCAATTAAGAAACATGCACTCTTTTATTTTGGTAGAACTCTACCCTATAAATATACCATTTGATAAATGTCTTCAGAGGATGACACAATTTACACTTAAGGGTTAACTGCATGGAAGTCACTTGGGAAATTACGGTCAAGCGGTCCAACATGTGGCACACTACAGGGTAAATACAGGCAGTTATGCCAGCTACAGTCTTTCATACCTGCTTGTTGATTTTGGCAGTCACCTAAGCAGGCATTATGATAGTTGAACATGTGGCCTAACAGGTCTATTTTCTCTGTCACCATTCAAGGTCCCCCCCCCATCAATCTACAGGATACAAAGCACACGTCCTACTTTTTCCTTCTGAGAGCAGTCTACAAATTGTTTATTGCGTGCAGAGCTGATAAGGCATGAGATTTTACGTCATTATCTCAGTGGCACAGTCACAGTTTTGAACAATGTCATTAAAATTGATTCAAGTAGCAGCAGTGATTACAGAATTCACTTATCAAGTTTATAGAGACATTGACCTCAATTAAAGACCAATCCAGTGTGGGACTTGTCAATTCCTTATAACTCCAGCCACATCACTTTTAAACCTTTGGACTGATACCAAAGTCAAGTAAACAGGTCTAGTCAGAGATAAAGCAGTCTGTTGCATAAACCTTGGCTCACCTGGGGTCCAGTCTCCAGGTGTGGTGAAGGTGCAGCCAGCTGTGCACTCTGTCTGGCCATACGCCTCATACACCTGCACATAGACACAGACAATGTTGAAAGGAGAGGTGTGTGTGCACCTATATACTGTATTCGTATGTGAATGTGTAGTTTGGGGCAACGTGCGTCAGTGCATATACTGTATGCCGGCCAGACACAGTTTATACCTATCTTTGTGAGGACCAAGTTTTATACCCTAAGGGTGAGGACATGTTGTCAGATCCCCTCTTCTGAACAGGGTTTTAGGATTATACCTGCAAGAACTGCTTTTTTTGGCTATGTGGTTGTGATGACATATCATCTCTTTTTAAGTTAATATGGAGAACTTGTTAGCAAACAGCTGCATATTTACTCATCCAGCAGTTACATAGCAACATAATCATTCAATTGAAGTCCCGTGTCTGGCCACTGATCTCAGTTCAATATTCACATTCAGTTTTGGACTTTACCAACCTCTGAGGGTAATATAGGGTAATCTGTCTCTCTTTAAATGTGCCACTGTGTTCACCAGCAAGTACTTTACTGTGTCTCGTTGCCATTTGGCGCAGAGCAGGTGGTGTACAGAGCACTATTTTTGCAGAAAACAGCTGCCTACTGTGGCTCACTTACAGTCAAACAATGAGCTGAAATTCGCTGTAAATGCTCTGTAAATAATTCTCTGTAGATTCATCACCATGAGTGACTCCTTTCATGTTGTTTTGACAATTTTTTCATTTGACACATTGTCATTATAAAGATATAGATTATAGCCACTTAAAGGTTAGACCTATTCTTAGGTTAAGGATGTGAGAACGGTTAGGCATATGTTTAAGATGTTTAGATTTAGGGCCTAGAGAATTCATTATATCAGTGAG
>NW_019434234.1:0-1521 GCF_002814215.2 Seriola lalandi dorsalis
GGAGCCACAGGTTCTCCATCAGGATCACTTCTCTCTCTATCGGCTGTTTCGATCACGTCGACACTGTAGAGACGTTATCTGAGATATCTGGAGATATCTGCTGAGAGGACAATCAGCAGCTGTTGTCGTGTCATCTTGACATGAATTCCTCCGAGCCCTCCATCTGTAGGACAGTGTGAAAATGGACACTGCGAAAGTCTATGTGGATCACAATCATCTCATCTGTGTCACTGTTGTCCTGTCAGTGGTGTTTTTCTGTGGTAACACGAGATCCACGCGGCTGACTGGAGAGGATAGAGTTACCCTGAAAAGGATGACGCAGACGGTAAGATGATGAAGACAGACCGGCTCTCAGACACAGACAACAAGGCGGCCTGTCACAGTGTAATCTGAGGCTCAATGCTAATCTAAAGATCCCCCTCTTAAGCACAAGCATGAGTATTGACAGATACAGTGCGTTTGCTGCTCTGCTGGAAAGTGTAATTGAAGCCAGGTGATACTGCTGTCCTGAGATTTGCTGAGTGTTTGCTCTCTGAGCCCTCCATGAGCGCTCTGCAGTCCCATGCGATCCCTCCAACTACAACACTGCATACCTGATTTACATGGAGACGCTGCAGAAAAACACCTCAACAGTACAATGATAGGAAAGACAAGAAGCCAGCACTCAGTCTCCATCACATCCACAACTCAGTCTGCACCCAGTGACTCAATACAAAGTACAGCTGAGGCCAACTAATAACATTTAAATAATGTTACTGAGGCCACTCACACCAGACGCCTCCACCACAGGTTCAAAGTCATCACATGATAACACCCTGCACCTGTCTCTCTCAGTTATGTTCATGTTTCCTTTTTTGCCACATCAACTAATGGGATCATAAGGAAAAAACTCATGCACGACTCACAACAGTCTTCAACAAGCAGGAATCAAAAACACCAAACACCAGGTAAACTGCTGGAGTGACTGAGTCCAGGTACAAAGACAAACCAGCACAGAGGGAAAGTAACACAAGGACTAAATACACAGAGACAGGAGAAACTAGCTGTTAGCTGACTTAGCTGTTGGCTTTTAGCTTAGCTGTCTCAGCTGTTAGCTTTTAGCTGTTAGTTAGCTGTTAGCTGTTTTTTCTGAATCCTTTGCTCCTGTCATGGTGGGATGACGGTAGAGATGGTAAAGAGAGCCTCTGTACAAGCCTCAGACAACTCAAGACGGTTGTGTGAATAAAATGATTGTGCACGGACAATATAACTGTCAGCGCATTCGTTTATTTGCAATAAGAGTTTTCCACTCAGAGTTATCCATTTAAACAAATATTTATTTGCTATTAAAGAATCAAAATCAGCATGTACATGGATCTCCTCTGATCTGAAAACCACAGTCTGCAAGCAGTTAGCTGTGGCCAACGTCCCAGAGAAGAGTGTCTATCTTAGCAGTTACACAGAGTTTTGTATGTATTTTTGTAACTATCTGATTGGTGAAAAGGTTGGGGAGAAACCATGGTTTAGACTCAGCTCTCCCTT
>NW_019434235.1:0-1508 GCF_002814215.2 Seriola lalandi dorsalis
TTATACTGAAAGGTGTTTATACTATTTTGTCCCCCTCATTTAGGGAGAAGAAAAAATAAATGACACCCTACATTATAATGTAATCCAATACAACAACACCACATGCTACCACCTCCATAGAGTTTAATCAACATCTCTCTGAGACAGTCTAAACAACAAATGAAAATGTTTTTCTCAGTGTAGAGGGGTGTTTATTTTTGTCTCAGTGTATTCATAATGTGATCAAGAACATTATTATATTGTGTCCCAGAGGCAAAAACCAAATGTATTTTATCTAAACATTAATATCGATTTTCATGATAAAGGATTTGAACTCAAGTGGAGAAGAGGCTGCCACCATGATCATCGCTGAGAACCAAGAGGAGGTTGAATATCCACATCAAAAAGCTGAAAGAGCAACACAAACGGACACAAAATCTGAAACCAATATTTCAACGCAAACTGGTGATGATGGCGATACAACTGTAAATTCTGAGGGCCCAGAGGAGGAAGTGGTCATGATAGAGTCAGCAAATACTGAAGAAGATGAACTGAATGAATCTGTTGTTGTAATTGCTGAGGAAGCTGTTGAAGAGACTGAAAATGAGGAACCCTTGGACAATCAGACAGCCGTGATCATCAGTGACGATATTGTCATCACAGAGAACAATGTGTATGAGAATATACTGTTCAGAGCGGAGTGGGTGGAAGTTACTGATGATTTTGAAATACGTCACTGCAATCCTGAGGAAGAGAGTATTACTGGACCTGAGGAAATTGAGCCAGAAATCCCTAAAGAGTCAGAAAATGAAATGATTGCGGAGGAAAATAAGAGCAATGAAACTGAACCATTGGAGGTTTCTTCCAGCCTTCCTAAAGTAGTGGCAGATTGTGTTGAGATGGTTTTCGCTGCTGCCTCTGAATCCTCTGACTACACTGCTGTAAACATGTCAGAGCCAAGAGTAGATGAAGTAATTACTGAAGACAACGGTGGAGGAGCTGGAGACATGTTAGCCGATGTAGTGGTGATTAAAACCGCTGAACCTGAGCCTAATGTTTTCACTCCTGAGGCCGGGGAAGAAAATGGTGTTCCCTCCCTAGACGAAGAGTCAGCAGAAGGAAATGGTGTTCCCTCCCTAGATGAAGAGTCAGGAGAAGGAAATGCTGTTCCCTCCCTAGATGAAGAGGCAGAAGAAGGAAATGCTGTTCCCTCCCCAGACGAAGAGGCAGAAGAAGGAAATGCTGTTCCCTCCCTAGATGAAGAGTCAGCAGAAGGAAATGCTGTTCCCTCCCCAGACGGAGAGTCAGGAGAAGGAAATGGTGTTCCCTCCCTAGACGAAGAGTCAGGAGAAGGAAATGCTGTTCCCTCCCCAGACGAAGAGTCAGGAGAAGGAAGTGGTGTTCCCTCCCTAGATGGAGAGTCAGGAGAAGGAAATGGTGTTCCCTCCCCAGACGGAGAGTCAGGAGAAGGAAGTGGTGTTCCCTCCCTAGATGGAGAGTCAGGAGAAGGAAATGGTGTTCCCTCCCCA
>NW_019434236.1:0-1680 GCF_002814215.2 Seriola lalandi dorsalis
TGATGATGATGATGATGATGATGATGATGATGATGATGATGATGATGATGATGATCAGCAATGCAAGAAAATTAAGTCATTTTTGTCCCAGTTACAAAAATAAGGACAGATTTTTGACATGAAAGTATTGACTGGTGGTTTGCTGTTGTAACAGATTTGCTGTTTCTTGTAATAATTTAGTTGTTGTTGGTTTATAGAAGAATTTGCGCTGGAAATATCTTTCAAATGTTCAATAAAAGAACAGTCGTGTGCAGATTGTGCAGCTGCACATATCATATTGTCAGACCCATAATTACACAATCACTGACTATCCGGACTTTCTGTGAGTAGATAGGCTCAGATCAATGTCAATATGCTCCTCTATTTCCCTTTAGAAAGGTTTTTTTTCCTGTTGCTCACAGAAATCATTGGTCATTTGGGCTGAAGTTACAAAATAATAAATAGCACTTCTGATCTTTATTAATGTAGGAAGCCCCAAGGTTTTCTCCCTGAGGGAGATGTGTGTGCTAAATTTTGCTGAGCTTTAATGGACAAAGTTACTCTACCATTAATAGACAAGGTTACTCTACCATAGCAGCACTCGATCCGATAATATCTGACTCTCCCTGCACTGCCTGTGGCTATCTTTTGTTTGCCAAAGAAACCACTGCATCTGTTGATCTGGCACACATGCAGCAGTCGTCTTCACTCCATGTTTAGCCCGAGGTCCAGAGTATTTACTAGAAGAACCACTGTAGATTTCTGCTGATGAGCATCTGAGATGACCCTTTAGATTAACCTCAGAAATGCTTTTTTTTCCTTTTTCACCATTTCAGTTATTTGGTTTTATGACATGCCTGATGTTTTTCTGCTGCAGTGATTCATATCATACTGACACATGCTGGCAGGCCTGACTTTCAGCTGACTGTGGCTACTCTGCTCAGACCTTGAGGAGCCAACCACAGCTGATAAACTGTAAAATGACATTTAAGGTGCAAAGTTAGTGCAATTATTGTCACCCAAGATAGTTACAGTAATTATAAACAGTTTATCTTTCTCTCTACAATTAAACCATTATTATTAGCGTGTATCGAATGGTAAAAACACAGTCTCTCTTTTGCTATGGTCAGTATAATGCTAATGATAATCAGTCATGACTCACCACAATACACAGTTTTGTTTTGTCTTGTTGTTTTTCAAGCCTTGTCAGTGAAGCAGATCTGTCATTTATTGGACATGGAAGCTCTGGTCTTCAGTCCAAAGGTGACAGCAGCCACCTCCAGAGGAAACATAGATTTTACTGGACAGCAGATTATGTAGTTTAGACATTAACCCTTAACATGTGAAATAATGCTTCAACTGTGTCTCACTGATCTCCATACAGATCCATCCTCTACTCCTAGTTTATGTTTTCAAAATGAAGTTTGCCGAGCACTCAGTGCCGTCCAGCTCATTTGTATTTGCAGGTGCTGCTCAGCCGGAGCCATGACTGGACTAAAGAAAGGTGGAATTCTTATCAGAGCTCATGGCCCAGCAGTCTGCGGAGGCAGCTGCAGGCAACACACGGGATTAATTGGTGGATTTAGTTTCAGGATGCTTTGTGTCCATTTTAGGAGCTTTATCGCAGCCAGAAAGTACATGAGAACATATAGTTCAAAGGGCCCGATGGTGAATACCACTTATTTTGGAGTTTGGTCTACC
>NW_019434237.1:0-1915 GCF_002814215.2 Seriola lalandi dorsalis
TGCTCTGCTGGTTCACTAAGGTCTGCGGAACAAAATCTGTCGACTCACAGCTGTGAGATATTTGCCAAATAGAAACTTTTCAGTGGAATGATTTACATAGCTCTGAAAGTTAAGTGTTATTAACTTGTTAAATTTGTTTGTTTAGAACAAAATGTAAAGCATTAAATTAAAATGTAAGCATTCTAGTTAAACATGCAGTCTGAGGAATCAGCCGAGGAAGTAGACAGAGATAAGTAGCCTATTTTGGTTCTCCCCAGCTGGTACAACTTACAATTGCACTGGCTCACATTCCTATTGTGTCAAAAGCAGATAAGCTGCTTGCTGCAGTGTTGAATTAGTTTCCTATTATCATAATTATTGTTAATGAATTGATCTGTCATGTTGTCTGAACTTGTGCATTAGTCACAGATGTGAGTTATTCTGTTTTTCCATAATTAAATCAGTCAGTCAGTCCAAGTTTATTTTTATTGGCCATTTGATTGAGGCATTTAATGATACTAAAGACACACACACACACACACACACACACACACACACACCTGTGATGAAGAGCAGATGTACCAAAGTTGAGCCAAACTATCCAGTTGTCCATCAAACCTGCAGAAACACTCCTGTGGGCTCTGGATCCCCATCAGTGTCAGAGTTTTATTTTCACAAATATTTTTTAGAGGCAGAGCTGCCCTTCTGACATATCTAATTTCATGGTTTGATGTAAACAGCAATGGACAGGCCGAGTTGTTTTTTCACTCTTAAGTGCATAGCACTGAGGTTCAGAAAAAAGGTAGCAGGTAAAGAGAACAGGAAGCTACTGTTGTAAACCCCTTAACATCCAGGTCACTCCTTTTGGGTCCCCTTAAGTAGATTTATGTTTGGAAAAAATAATCTTATGCCACACTGTCTATGTGAGTTTCAACCATTTGTTTTGATTTTTAATGCCATATTTCAAGTAGACTGTCAGTTTCTCTGCAGACCACGACTTCCCAGCTACCTTGATTTGTCCTGTTTGTTATGATGGATGATGTTACTGTGTGTAGACTAAATACTTTGTTCAACTTCTACTGAATGGATTCCTTGGCTTTTGTGTGGAGTCACACTAATAATCAAACCCTTTTATAGTTTTTACAGCTTTTCCTTAAGGCATTTTGACAGACAGTTATATTTGGTGTATCTGGGAACTTAAGGAAACTTTTGGGCAATAAGGTTAAAAACGTTGAATTTGGTGGTCTTGCTCTTAACTAAACAAAACTTGGAACAGCAAACATGATGCCTAAATTGAACGCATTATACTTTAATTGAATTATCAGTACTTTTAATCACACTGTGATAAGTTTGGTGTCTGATCTTTCACAAATATGACATTCTTCTGCTCTAGATATGCACATTAGCATGTTTCAGTACACCTGTCTGTCCTGTATTGCGGCTTCTGTCTCGGGTTTGGAATTATCGTTACAGAAATAAAAACACAGTGAATGTTTGCCAAAATGCACCTTGGGAGCTGTAGTTAATTTCCCCCCCAGAAGTTGTACACAGTACCTGTTTGGCGAATTTTAAATTTTTTATCAAAGAACAAGATATTTTCTAACGCAGTTGTTAATCCAAGTGTAGATGTGCTACAACTGTGTAGCACTGTTTATGAGAAAAATGAATTGGACCAGAGGTGTCCAAATTAGCTCTCTGTGCAACTCTGTACCTTTTGCATTTCACAAAATTACCTGAAATCTCTGGGAAAACAAGTTGGATCCGGAAAACATTGCTACTCAGTCTCATAGTGAAAATGCCCTCAGCTGTAACATGTGAAAAAGTCAGTTTCTCTGGCACAGTTTTGTATGAACTCTCCTCAACACTTTCAGGGCATCCCTTGTGGAGTATGTGTTTCCAAAATAAAAGAAACTCACTTAGGGTCAGATGTTGTGTT
>NW_019434238.1:0-2143 GCF_002814215.2 Seriola lalandi dorsalis
CTTTTATTTTCCCCATAGCGATCAGTAACTTTCTCCAGGTAGGAAATGGTGGATGGTGGAACAACCATAGTAACTTTTGAAACCCTCCTCGGGAATAGAAAAAGAGGAGGCAAAGGAGAAGATGGAGAGTGATAGAAACTGAGGTAAAACAAGAGTGAACCTCAGATGGGCATTCACTCAGTGGATATAGCCATGGTCAGACTGGGACAGAAAGTCAGCCCTGGACTTATCCATTGGCACCCAACTTTATGTATTTTTTTAGTCTCCACTGGGACACTGATGTGGTGGCCAACCTGGCAAGTCTGACTGTGGAGAGAGCTGCGAGACTTGAGAAAAAATTGATGTTCAATTGGCCTCATTCATACTGCATCAGTAAGTAACAAAACCTGCCTACTTATTAACGCAGCCAGGTGTTTTACTCTGTCTTTGTCAAAGCACTGATATCTGGGTTTCTAGTTGAAATTGGGATTCTTATAGTTTTTTTGTTGCTTTGGACAGTAGCCAGACTGATCAGGGTAGCCATGTTGGTAACACTACCCCAAGCAGCCAGTAACAAACGATTCATTGTCCAATTGATGAACAAATATCACATTTCCTGGCAGTGACCTTTCTAAAATGAGCAGTGATTAAATTTACTATATTCTTATTTGAGATAGCAGCGTCAACAATAATAGCGCTTGGAAATGCTATGGGAGAAAGTTGCCTATTGCCCCTTTAACTAGGTGTTTTCAGAGCTTACGTTAAAGCTTGATTTCAGATGACATCAGGTGGTTATGCCTTACCTATGGTGACTACCTGTGTAGGCTCTATATCTATGCTGTGGCTTATGTCCTGAGCTCCACAAACATGTAACTACACATCCAGACTGCAGTGGCTACACCGAAACACATGGGGACCACAAAAATTGTGATAGGTCAGTTTGGTCTGCTAGTTTTTTCTCCTGTAACTTTCCAATGCTGCTAATGAAGACAACATGAAGGAAGCAAAGATTCAGTAGTCGTCAGTAACACACATTTAGCAAAGCCATTTCCACTGCACACCTTCTGCTCACCACAGTTGCTGCTCTCTCACAACGAATTAATGAATATTAACACAGCAAGTGCATAAGAGAAAGTTATTCGGTAATCAAACAAGTTAAGTTATCCTTATGTAACTTATGTTAAGTTACACGTAAGAAGCCTGCAGTCACTCAGGTAACTCCTCTGCTAAAAAAGCCCTCACTAGAGCCTGGAGAACTATAGACAGGTCTCACAACTTCAATTCTGTACTCTCTCTGTACTCTCGTTAAGCAAGGCGCTTTCTTAGCTTGAATCCTATCTCACTGGGCGCTCTTTCAGTGTGTCGTGGCAAGGACAAACTGCCTTATCCCGTCCCCTCTCCACAGGAGTGGTGCTGGGACCCTTACTTTTTGCAATATCCACCACCTCCAATTTTCCGCTCCCATGGCTCCTCATATCACCGCTATGGAGACGACACCCATATAGTTGGGTGTCGTCTCCATAGCGGTGTGCCATTGTTCCTGACAGATGACCCCGCAGTCTCTGTCCAGATCTCTGACCATGTGGCATCCGTCTCCTGGTTGTGCCTCTTTGCACTATACAGCATAAGAAAAATTAGGCAGGCGTCCCTTCACACACAGTGAAACCCTTACAGATGGTCCAGAATGCAGCAGCCTGTTTGATCTTCAATCAGTCTAAAAAGGCACATGTCACTCCACTACTCATTGATCTACACTGGTTATCCATGGCTGCCCGATCAAATTCAAGTCACTAATGAATGCCTTCAGAGTGACTTCTGGGTCTGCACCCAGGCTTGAACTCAATCAATCATACAGGCTTATGCTCCTTCTCCGCCACTGTGTTCCTACATGGAATGTGGTCTAGTATTACCATCCCTACTCACAAGGCCATCGCAGTCCAGACTGTTCTCGTCTGTGGTTCCCCGATGGTGGAACAAGCTTCCAAATTCTATCAGAGCAGGGGCGCCCCTCTATCTTCAAGAATCTCTTGAAGACTCCTCCTCTCATAACAACTCTAACACCCTAATGTGCCTAACTACCGCTTACTATGCACTTTCAATGCACTTCTTGACCTAATCTCCTTGCACTTATTGAATAGATGCAGTACTTAGTGCTTACACCAAG
>NW_019434239.1:0-1489 GCF_002814215.2 Seriola lalandi dorsalis
GGCTTGGTGACTGCTTTGTTGTGACATCACAAAGTTCCAGAAGTCCTGACGGCTGGTTTTAAGGCTCAGTTTCTGAATACAGGCTGTGTGCATTTCTCTGTGGACTGAGGCTTTGATACTTTCACAGTATTAATATAGAAGCTAGAGCTGATCTATAATCACACTACACATGGACACACACCTTTACACTGGAGGAGCTTTAAGAAACATTCTTTCCTATTTGACTAAAATTTACCTTTAAATTTGTGGGAAAAAACTCAAAAAATGTATCAAAATTAAAACTATCCAAATGTAGAAGGACGCTGAATATGTTACGCTTATTTCATTATATTTTAGATACCGGTGTGCACAACAGAGCAAGTAGAAAAGAGCAAGGGAACGAGTCAGGCATGTTGATGAAGACAGTGAAATCTGCATCTTCGCAGACCCTGGAAACTGTCAGCTGAGCCCTAAACCCTGCAACGCACCAGACTACAGAGCTTCCTCCCTCGAGACGTCATTACCAGTTCCATGAGCGAGGATCCATCAATGGGAGGAAAAGAAGTTTTCAAACAAGTCGGAGGGGCTACACACAGACTCACTCAGGACAGACTCCGACCGAGATCACACAAGACTTCCTGACTTGTTTTGATTTTTCACCACTGAAAAAAAAAAAAAGGAAAATCACACGTTCGATATGAATTAATAAAGTTAAGAACATTTTCCCTGTAGCAATCAGAGGAAATCCTTGTGGTAGCCTCTTTTTTTCCCTCCTCTCATCAGAGGTATGAGAGCTTTTTGTAAAGCAAAGATGGTGGCAGTCCTGTGTATCACGCTGTGCGGTGTCAGAGTCCTCCCTCTGCTTGTGTCTGTGCTGAGAGACTGCAGCAGTAACTCTGACCCACTTCCCTCTGAATCATCCCGCCATATGCTGCTGCGCACACCGGATGCACACACCGACCGTCTCGCTGCTTCACCCAAATACCCCCCAAAAAACACAAATCCAGGAGCGCGCACGTCTCTAATCTAATACCTCTAAACCAGGCCAGCAAACACAAAGGCAAGACAACAACCTGGGAGGAAATGTAGACCACATGCTGAGCGGGAACACGCAGCTGATTGAAGTCAGTCTGGGAGGAAACACAAAAACAGAGAGATGTGGCGAACACACAATCAGAAGTTTCATTCTGTTGTTAAATTAACTTTGAAGTCAAGTCCAAGTTCAGCGCTTTCCCTCGGGGGGAAGTGTTGTTCTCTGCTGAACTTTAACAGATCAAATAGCTAATCCTAACATCCAAAGTCATATGGAGGGAGTGTTTAAATAGTACGTGCAGTTCAAACAATCGCTGACACACAACATCAGCACTGATAAAGGCGGCGGTGAAAGACTGGGAAGGTGAAGCTACTTAACAACACTTAACTTACAACACTATTTAATGATCCTGCTCCTGTTTAGAGTCTTTAATACAACAGATTCTGATTTTCCAGAATTAACCCACTAACTCTGTCC
>NW_019434240.1:0-1868 GCF_002814215.2 Seriola lalandi dorsalis
CTATAGCGGACCGTGTGAAGAAAGGCTTTGACTTCCAGTGGCCGCAGCCTGACAAACCGATGTTCTTTTACGTCACACAAGGCCAAGAGGAAATTGCCAGCTCTGGAACATCTTACCTGAACAGGTTTGAACTGCCTTGATCATTACGCTGACCTGATATGTTTATCCTTCAATCTCCTGGGAAATGCAGCCACTATAGGCATAGGTGTTCAAAAATATCACTTTCTGTGCAACGTGTTAAGTTATTGTAAAAAATGTTTTCCATCATATAACAAGCCTTCTCGTTCATGCAGGACTGAGGCAGCCAATGTGGAGAAAATAACCACAAGGTTGCTGAAGGCTGGAGCAAAACCTGATCAGATCGGCATCATTACCCCCTACGAGGGACAGAGGTCGTACCTGGTCCAATACATGCAGTTCAGTGGCTCCCTCCATACCAAGCTCTATCAGGTAGAGTGACAAATATTATTTTCAGTTTAAATGTTGTATTGCTCAGTTGCACAGAAGCATCTGTCACAACCATTTAAACTGAAATCCGGTAAGATGTTAAGTCTAAGAGGAGACTGAAAGGGCTCCAAAAACTACAGTGTGTAGACATTTACCTCAAACAGTCCCACCTTTGTGAAGAAAGCACAACAAAATACTTTCTCACTATTTGTAAATGTATGATCCTAAATCATCAGTCAGTTTTTTTCCCCATTCATGTTTCTTCATTCTTTCTGTAGGAGGTGGAGATAGCCAGTGTGGATGCCTTTCAAGGCAGAGAGAAAGACTTCATCATCCTGTCCTGTGTGAGGGCCAATGAGCACCAGGGCATCGGCTTCCTTAATGATCCCCGACGTCTAAATGTGGCACTGACCAGGGCCAGGTAATAGCAATGGCTATTATGGCAACTAACTGACTGATGTTAACTCTTAATCATTTCTTTGTTAACAATCATCTTCTGCTTCTGTCACACAGGTATGGTGTGATCATTGTGGGAAACCCTAAAGCCCTGTCCAAGCAGCCCCTGTGGAACCACCTGCTGAACTACTACAAGGAGCAGAAGGTCCTGGTTGAAGGCCCCCTCAACAACTTGAGGGAGAGCCTCATGCAATTCAGCAAGCCGCGCAAGTTGGTCAACACCATCAATCCTGTGAGTTGTGTGTGTGTGTGTGTGTGTATTTTACACACTAAGCATATCATATAGAATGATGAAATCAGGGTTTCCTAACTGGGCCATGAGTTTTTTTTTGGTCCCAGTGGGGTACATGTAGGGGTACATGCATTTCAGAATTTACCCATGCACCTAGCATGAGGAGTTAATGGAAAACAAAGTAATAAATCAGTGTACACACAAGAATTAATGAGCTTTGGTCTAAAAACATTGAAAACAGCATTTTGTTTTACAGGGGGGTCGATTCATGAGCACTGCCATGTATGATGCCAGGGAGGCCCTCATTCCTGGATCTGTTTATGACCGCAGCAGCAATGGTGAGTCATTTTGAAACACACACTCATTCTTGTCTCAAATGTTAGAACATTTCTTACCACTAAACGTCATTACAAAGGACTCGTGCTGTATCTGCTTTGCTAGTTTACAGGTTGAATGTGCTTTCTAAAGTATCTTAAATACAAAACAAGAGCTGTGTGCACTGTCATGTGACAATACTGTCTCTGCACACAGCCAGATAATTCAAACCGCAGTAAAATTAACTTGTAGTTCTTTCCACTACAGGGCGTATGTCCAACATGTATTTCCAGACTCATGACCAGATTGGTATGATTGGCACAGGCCCCAGTCCCATGACCTCCATGAACATCCCCATCCCCTTCAACCTTGTGATGCCTCCCATTCCTCCCTCTGGGTACATGGGACAGGTGAATGG
>NW_019434241.1:0-2294 GCF_002814215.2 Seriola lalandi dorsalis
TTGTGGTCACTGGAGAGAGGAGAAACCACAGAGATATACTGGTCAATTGAGCAGCTGCATTATGAACTAGACACAAATTAAACCCATTCACAGGACACAGAACAGCTCTGAGGATCATAGTGTCGACACTGTAAGATTAACAAACAGGTTGATCTGACAGAAACTGAAATAATCCTTACCAAACAGAGGGTCAACCCGTAACATCACTCGCCTACTACAAACCACCCCACAGCATCTTTAAATTGATACTACTCAAACACAGCATGATTTCCCCACCCACATGAAAACACACAAGCCTATTTGGGATCCGTGCAGAAATATTTAATATATGTAAGCTAAGCTATTTTTGTATTTACACACATCGGTAACATTTGGTCATCTTTGGTCATTCTAACAATGGCAACATGAACATAGTATGTGTTTGTGTGTGGCCTCATACCTCCCAGAGACTACCAGTGTCCCATCGTCCAGTAAATAGTCTATTACATTCTGAGGCAGTGGGAGAATCAGGCTGAAGAAAAAGAAAAATGATTATTCCAAGTATAAACACATGTAAGTGCTAAAATCAACAGAGGTGCAAGGAAAAGGGAGGTCGAAAGAAACTGGTCTGAACAGAATTTAAGTACAGTTATTTAGTACTAAACACGATGAAGATGAAGACAGGCAGTCAGATAGAGATGGCAGCTATCTGTTTCTGCTGCTAGCTAACGTTAGCTGCTCATTAGCTTGTGTTTCACTGCATCAACTATGAAAATATTTCCTCCTGGATTCCTGAACAACAGACAAAGACTGCTATTTACCTTTTAATCGTATGTTTCTTGAATATCGGATACCAAACCGAAAACTGACAGTTGACAACTTGCTCCTTCTTCATGCTGCAATATCCTGTAATGGAAAAGTGTCCATCAGTAAGTATCGTCCGAACCCATCGTATTTTGCTGAGGCTCTGGGCAGCATTTTCATTCAACGCCTTGAAATTCTGAGCCAATATTTGCACTCCTATTAATTATGTTTAATTTACACTTGTAAACAGCCAAGAAAATTATTTTTATTGCTGGAATTTTGTGATAAAATTTAGCTTTCAGACGGGGAGGTCTTTCTGAGGTGCACATGTGGGCGTGGTCGAAGTAAAACCCGCTGACTTGCGGCATAGATCGTTTATTGGAAAGAATTGTCACTCAATACCTTAAAAACTACAAGCGTAACTTTAATTTTCAAAAACAAAATCTACAATGTAACATATTGAACATAGCTCATATTGCCATTAAACAGAATTAATATGAAGGCGGCACTGAGTTTGAATGGATTAATTTGCTCTCAACTAACTATAGTTACTTATTTATTGTTAAAAAAAATTGTTTTTACTCATATAAAACAAATGTAGTTAAGAGAATAGTCGCTGAATGTATTGAATAAATAAATTTTAGAAATTACTCCAAAAACATTAATTATTCAATGTATCGCAAAAATGGTCTCGGGGACGTTTGCTGTCACCGGAAGTGGTAGCAGAGTGACACCTCTATACTTCTGTACGATCTCAATTACTACTTACACACGGTTGGGATTTCACGTGAGTTAAGTTTAGTTTTTTTCCATTTTACATGGTTGTTTAAAGTTGAAAATAGACGAGCTATGAACCCCTATTGCGTCGTAAAGTGTGAAGCAGCGAGCAAACGTCAAATGAATAAAGAAACAAGCAGAAAAAACTAAATGTGGAAATGTAACGGTCGTTGTTGAACTGTAGCAGCTAATTGAGCAACTCATGATCAGAAACGTCTCGTATCGACTTCACTTAAGATGTGGTTATAACCCTGCATGTTGACTGAATTGTCATTTGAGCTTGTAGTGGAGCTTGTATTCCGATTGAAAGTTTTCTAACTCGTCTTTTCATCCATTTTCAGTTGTCCAGATATTGACAATGAGCAACTCTGAGGAACCCAACGTGACTACAGCTCCACACATAGTGAAAGAGGAGGTACGTCTGTTTGAAGCCTGTGATGTCACCTGTAGTGAGGCTATGATGTACAGTAGACCTGCTAATGCTAATTTGATACAGCCACACGGCAAAAGTAAACGTGTTTCTAACATTCTGACTTCATTAGTGGTGGACTCACTCCAGCATTACCACAAAGCTGAATCAACACCTATTTATAACTTGTTTATTGGGTTTTGCAAAAACATAAAATTGAGTCATCAGAACATTTACAAAATGGACATAAATATATAGTTATATTTGGATTTGAGTTATTATAGGTGATAATTAACAAATTGCTAAACACCAGAAAACGAAAATA
>NW_019434242.1:0-1648 GCF_002814215.2 Seriola lalandi dorsalis
CACACAACACTATCATGTGCACATTACACTGAACTAAACCAAAGTGAGTTAGCCTAAGGTGCATCATGTAAGCATAAAATAAATGGTTATCACATCATGGGTGCAAGTCAGTGATTAATGCTAAGCAGGCAACACAGTATTTTTACAGCAGTTTTACTAATGTTGCAGTCAAGAATCAGGACAAAAAAATCCCACAGTGCGCAGGCTTCAGACTGAGGCTTTCTAATCAATCTCAAGTATTTGCAGCAAATACAGACATGACCCCAATAACTCAGCCATCACGAACAGCACGATGTCTCATAAGTCACATACACACGTCAACCACTACAATCCGTGCTAAATCGTTATTCACACTCGCAATATTGTTGTTGTAATTCACATGGACTGTTCACAAAGCGTTGCAGTATATCACGTTTAATGTGGTTTGGGCTTTGTCAATCGCATCTAGACTCACAAATCATGTCCGACATGCACACATTACTTAAAAAGAAGCCCTGAAAAAACGAACATGGCAACATAAATCTTGATGATCACTCTGACTCTTTGTAAGATCAGAGAACATCAGAGTGGGAAAGCAGCCCTGTTGTATCTCAACACTAACTGTACCTTGTATGTGTGAAAATGTGTGCTGTGCTTATTCAATCTGTGATGTTTGTGGTCAGGTGTTGCATGCAGAAAGGTGGTCAGTCTTCATTTCTTGCGTGTGAAAAATTTTCTCATGCAGCTGTTTAGAGCAGAGGCTGGTCTTCTCCAAAATCAGACAACGCCAAAACACCTCATGAAATAAAACCTTCAGAGGAAATAAACAGATGATTTCATAAAGCACGTGTACAAAGAGTGAAGCTTCCTCTTTTAGACGGTCATCTTACTAAATTGATCACAAAAGGCAAAAAACATGATAGCAATTGTAATACAGTGTATGTTTGCTTTGTGGTGATAATCAAAGCAATATGTTGTCCACAGAAGATCAGTGGAACTGTTTCCAGCTGGGAAATTATTCATTGGCTGTGAGGTGGGGAGGTCCGGTGACCATATGCCGATCAGAAAAGTCAAACAAACTTTTGAAAAAGCCAAATATTATGCTTTTAATGGTTTAGAAAATAAATACAAAAAAGAGATTAATCCCCATAAAGCTCATAAAAAAACATTTTGCTATTGTATTTCAGTCACACAACTTTTCTCTAGTAGTCACATTTTTTGTTACCTTGCCTTCATGTGGGTGGAAAAGGCTATTATATCGTACAGTACAGTGTCACCTAGGTTGATTTTGACCATACTTTCTTTCAGACATTTAGGTCGACATCCGTCCATCTTTGGTTTTAGAGGGATTTATAACACTTGTTGGAAAGGTTTTATTGCACTTAACGTAACGAGTTGTCAACCAGTCTCTCCTCTGCTTCATGTGTGTGGGGAGAGGCAAAGACACATACAAGGTGAAACAAAGCAGAGGAGAGAAACACAACTATAAATGACAACAAAATGTAGTAGAGATAAATAAATATTTTTATTTTTTTCCAGCTACATCTACTAACTTTTTCCACCTTATGACATTACTTAAAGCCCAAAGAAACTTTTTGTTTCAAATCTTACATTATGCTTGTTTACATTCTGTATGCTATGCTTTGATCTACTTGCACTTATCAAATAG
>NW_019434243.1:0-1472 GCF_002814215.2 Seriola lalandi dorsalis
CAGACAGACAGACAGACAGACAGACAGACAGACAGACAGACAGACAAGAAGATACGCAAGAAAAGTGAACCCACCTGGAGCCTTGACCAGGACCACGACACCTTCAAGTAAACCTCTCTAAGGCTCAACTCCCAGTCATCACGACCATCCCGTCTCTCCATCATGACGTCAATATCAAAATCCCCTCTTCATCTCTTAGCCCAACCAAGGTCGCATGCAACCTGGGTGTCATGTTTGATGACCAGCTATCCTTCTCTGACCATGTTGTATCCGTCACACGGCCGTGAATCTTTGCACTGTACAGCATCATAAAAATCAGGCCTTACCTGATTCAGTGCACCACCCAGCTCTTAGTCCATCCCCGTGCTGTATGAAGCTTACTGCACACACAGACACGGGGATGAAGGGGCTGAAAGCAGCTCATAGACTGCACCAGTTTTTCATCTGGATTGTTTAATTTTTCTGCAAGCAAAGATTTATGACATCAGCAAAATGTAACAGATGCTGTAATGAAATGGTGACCTTAAAGGAGTAGTTTGACATTTTGGGAAAAACACTGTTATTTGCTGTCTTGCCAAGAGTTGGATGAGAAGATTGATACCGCTCTCATGTGTGTACAGTCAATAGGAAGCAGTGGCCAGCAGGCGGTTAGCTTAGCTTGGCACAAAGACTGGAAACAGGGAGAAACCCCTGGCTCTGTCCAATGGTAGCAAAATCCACCCAGCAGCACTTCTAAAGCAAACTTATATCTTTGTTGTGTACAAAGACTGAAGTGTAAAAGCATCAATTTGCCATTTTTCTGTCAGATTATTTATTGACTCTGAGTAGTTGCCAAGCAACCAGTATAGACTCCTGGAAGTTCGCACTTCTTATCCGATATTTAACAGACAGATATGAGCGTGGTATCAATCTCGTCATCCATCCCTCTGCCAGAAAGCGAATATTCCCCAGAATATGGACAACTAACAAAAGTTATGATCTGTACGACAGAAAAGATCCTCTAAACATATAGACTCCTGCAGATCTGTCATCACATGTAACACAAGTGCTTAAGCAGCATCCCAACTCTTTTCCATATTAAAGAAATATTAGCATAATTTGTCTCTCAACTCTCGCATACAAAGAGTAGCATAACAACATACTGCACATCCCAAACACAACACAAAGCCTGTGTTCATACTTGTTGCACATGTGTTACTTATGAACATGCTGGTTACATTGTGTTGCTAATGTGACAGAGGCATCAGACTTGCAACGGTGCTTCGTCGGCACGACAAGGTGACGAGCGTCTCCTTGACAAAAGCCGTGGTCATTGCTTTTGAGGAGCAGCATTTGCTGAGGTGACTGATGAGGTGCTGAATTTTCTCAGGGCAGACGGGCAGATAGAGGTGGAGTGCCACAATTGGATGCCACAGGAGAGATGTCCCCGTCTTATTTATTGGGCAGGGCTGCCAAGTCGGGCTGTGTGAGGT
>NW_019434244.1:0-1556 GCF_002814215.2 Seriola lalandi dorsalis
TTCACAAAGTGCCTTCACCAAATATTGGGTGTGTGTTTACTGTAAGAGGTGCAAACACTTTCAGTCAGATAGCGTCAGTGAAGAGGTGCTAATGGATGAGTCCTTGTTCAGGCTTCTGAAAGTTAATTAGTTCTTTACTGTCAACTGTAGTCTGAGTCGCTGCCGGGGGTTCAGTGATATCTGCACCACACTTGTTTAGCCAGCAGGTGGCACTGTTGTGTGTGTTTTCCTCTGCTGTTCCTTCTGGTCCTTGGACCAATGCAAAGCACTGTGAAACCTGTAACAGTTTTGGAAAAATACACCAACCATCAACACACAAAACACCTTGTGCTAAACCTGCTGTACCAAAACAATAAAATATAAATGACTCATAATAGTTTTCATGATTTCTATTTAGACAAAACCTTTTTTTTTTTTTTTTTTGGTGTGCTGCTTTTGGCAACACCTGTTTGCTCAACAATAAATCTTCTTCAAACAGTAATTTACACGGTATCATGTTGCATTTTGCAAGTGTTGGAATGTAAATTTCTCTATACATTTCATTTAGTTGCACTTGAGTGAAAACATTTTAAACACTTAATTTGAACATTTACAATAACACTTCACATTTGGAGAAAAATAGGCTATTTAAAGAAATATTATGGACGCAATGGGAGCCAATGAGAAAACATATGCAATCAGCCTCGAGAGATTTGCTATTTAGTTATTCCACTATGTCAACACACGCATACACAGAAAAACAAGTTTGTGTTTTTAGCAGTGTCCGACATAGAAAACTTGCATTATGTGAAGTAATCTTCCACTCAGTCAACCTTTTCTCTGGAACACCTGACAAGTCCTGGCCTGCCATGGTGCAAGGTCACTGTTTCAGGAGTTTCTCTTGAATTACATTAATTGAAGGTAATGCATTCCTAGGAAATGTCATATTCCCAACACCTTTAAACACTAATTGCATGTATTTAAAAGTCACACAAAGCACATACAAAACAAACCAATCCAACATATAATCTAAATCAAAAAGGCCACGAATTGTATCAAGGAGCAACTCATGCAAAAGCTGAATGTGTGAGGGTACTGACGAAACATATGTGATTTAGTGAGGAACAGGGTATTTTTCTCTTACAGTTAATGCTTACTTAAGAGACCTCTTCTGTCCTACAGGAACAGGTCTGAACGTGAATTATGGGTGGTGGTGCCACACCCAAGGCTATACAAGCGCTCATGAAGTCAAGGACGGAAAAATACACAAATCCCACAATCCCACCCACTGTTCATCACTTTCAATGGATATGTGGCTGCTGACACACACCTGGACATGACATTTTCAGGTCTCAACGCTTGATGATCTAACTGCATGAAAAAGCATGATATCAAAGTGAATAGTATACAGTCTAACCACAAATATATTCACAACAATAGTTGTAATCGGTGACATGAGATGACAGTGATAACCTGACCTCTAGTAATATCATGCATTCACTTTCTGTTCAGTGTGAGCTGTGAAAGGCTGTGGTGACCTATATGGCTGCTTTTTCTTCTTTTAAAAAATAGAAAAA
>NW_019434245.1:0-1812 GCF_002814215.2 Seriola lalandi dorsalis
AAAATCCACAGGTTTTTAACCTTTATTTATTCAGGGAAGTTTCAGTCTTTCTCCAGGACCTGGGCCACACTCACACTCACAAAGTGACACTAACCACTGGAGCTTCCCAGTATAACCAGTCTCACCTGACGCTCACCGAGCAGTGGCCTTTCTCAAGGGCACCTCAGCGGTGCTAATGAGGGAGGGGCAAGGGCCCAGATTAATCCTGCTGGTCAGAGTGACCTTCCAGCCACACACCTGCTTCACTGCCCATTACTCATCATGAGGAGAGCCACTCAGCCTGATGCTTTCTGTGTCCAGGGAGAAGCTCTGAGAGAATATGTCACAGTGACATCATCAGGGTCAACTGGAGACTAAGAACTAAAGCTATCAGGCTGCATTATAGGACGTGTAGGAATTTGACTCGTGCTGCACAGATTTGTCTCTTGTCATTTCACCAAAATTTTGGAGGGAAACACTGAATCACTGGAATACACTCTCCTCTCATCTCACAACATTTTCAGAGCCAAGCACTTTAACAAAATTACCTGATGCATTTATAACACATTCATATGTAAATAGCATATATGAGACGGTAACATGACTCCTCTACTCAGACAAAAACTTGTAAAGACAATATTCCTCCCAAACAGCACATACACAGCTCTCTACTGTCTCCCAGTCAAACCAGTGTAAACCCACTCTCTGCCTGTGTGGTGGTACAGTACCTGGGTGTATGTACGCGGGCGGACTCTGACACAGATACTGTGGAGGGTAGTGGCTCCTCTTGCTGTGTTTGTGGATTCTGTAGTCCTTCTCACTGCGCGAGCGTTGGCTCCTGTGCGGCTCTACAGAGGCTGCTGGTGGCAGGTCAGAGCTGGGCCATGCCCGCCTCAGCGTGCTGCTGCTTGTCCTCTTCATCCTCACCACGCTGGGTGGCACACAGACTGAATCTGTTTACAAAGCTTAGTCAGAACTGCTTTTCCACAAACAAACTTCTGAGTGACTGGGCCCAGTGGTCGACCCGAGGCTGCAGGCTCCCAGGTCCTCATGTAAATTCCATTATGGAGCATTAGTGGTAAAAAAAAAATCAGCTGATCAAAATAAACAACCACCATGTTGTGAAATAAAGAATTTCAGTCCCGGGTCGGCCAGACTCCCTCATGGTCATGGTACTGGTCACATGAACAAAAGTCCACAGAATGGTTCAGGAGAGCACGCTGAGCAGCATGTGCTGGGCGGTGTTACCTCCAACTCTGCATACACACCTCTCCTTCCTCCTGCTGCTGCTCCTCGGGTCACAACAAATCCACCACAGAACAACTGCTCATCTGTCAGCCAGTGCTTCACACACACACACACGCATAACAAACACACGCTCAGCAGTGACAAGCTCGAGGTGACTCTACCGCTCCAATAGCTAGCTGTTAGCCTAGCGCCTCTGCTCACAGTCAGATTCGTCTGGTCTTAGCTTTGGCCGACACAGGAGGGATGAGGGGACAGTGCTGGTTGAGTCGGTCAAAGGGGGTCGCTGGGTGGAGGGAAGTAAAAAGACAAGCCTGAATTCCTGTCAGACAGACAAAAGCCTGCACTGCGAAGGGCGGGAGGGAAGAAAGGAAGGAGGGAGGGAGGGAGGGGGTGCTAATACAAAAGAAAGCGAGAGGAAAGAGGCTGCTCAGCAAGCGGAGGGAGGAGAGAATGACACAATCTCCATGGGAAAAGCAGATACACTCCTCCCTTCTACCTCCATCCATCCATGATCATTCCTCCAGGACTCGCTTCACACACACCAGCTGTTAATCCTGTGTGTGTGTGTGTGTGTGTGTGTGTGTG
>NW_019434246.1:0-1403 GCF_002814215.2 Seriola lalandi dorsalis
CTCTCTCTCTCTTTCTCTCTCTCTCTCTCTCTCTCTCTCTCTCTCTCTCTCTCATATACACAGACACACACATACAGCCACAGCACACACACTCTTTGATTGATCAGTCTGCCTGTTTGGCAGCCAATAGGCTGTCGCCTGAGAGGAGGCATATGGAACGAGCTGCCTCAGCATCCAAAAGAGAGAGAGACAGAGGGAGGGGTGGAGGGTTCACAGAGTGAGAGTGAGAGAGCGAGCGAGGGGGAGAGAGTGAGAGAGCGAGCGAGGGGGAGAGAGAGAGGTAGAGCGTCAGACTGTTCTAGACTGAACAGCAGCAGCCGAGCTGCATCTGAGCGAAGGAGGAGAGTCTGATCCACTGCTCTGCTTTGCTCAATCGCTGCTGCTGCTGGAGCCTCCAGGATTACTGCTGCTGACCGTTACTGACTGTTGTTACTGGCTGTTGTTGCTGACTGCTGCTGGTACCTCTGCTGGCAGACCGTTCTGTGTTTGGCCCGCACTCGGTCTCTAGCTGCAGCTGGACGGACGCAGCGTCTCTGACCTGTATCACAGAGTTGATCTAGAGCTTCGGTGACCCCCCCCCTCCACCTCACCTGCTTTCATCGTCTGTGCCCCCCAACCTCCTGGTCCTCGCGAGGCACTGGGCCATGATCTGGGGGGGCCATGAGCCCCGGGTGTATGCTGCTGTTTGTGTTTGGCTTCGTGGGGGGAGCTGTGGTCATCAACTCAGCTGTGCTGGTGTCTCTGTCGGTGCTGCTGCTGGTCCACTACTCCGTGTCCACCGGCAGCTTACCTGCCCTGCCGTCCTTACCCTCCATCCCCCGGCCCAGCAGGTACAGAGTGTGTGTGTGTCCTGTCTGAGTGTGTGTGGAGGCCGAGCGGCTGCCATGTGGGTGTGATACAGGCAGACGGTAAAGTAGGTCAGGAGAGAGAGAGGTGTATCTACGGCCGAGTGAAGTGGTTATGATTCTGATCTTCTCCTGGAACAGCGACCTGACACTGAGCGACTGTTGGTGTGAGTTCAGATCAGACAGAGACTCTCTGCTCACCATCAGTGGCCTGTGTGTGACCTCTGTTCTCAGTATGGTTGTGTCCATTGTGTTGTTGGGCTGCAGCTTTTCATCAGTGGCTGCTGTTTTCTCTGTGGCAGCCATTGTTCTGCTCACACTGTTCGGGAGTCAGTGGAGTGAGAGGAGCTGCTGCTGTGGACCTGCTGAGGCAGAGGAGGCTGGTGTGTCAGTGTCAGAGCTGCTGGTTAATGGAGGTCTGAATGTGATCTCCTGCAGTGAGCTGCCAAGTTGTTAAAACTTATTATGGTTCATAAGGTTTCATCCAAACTATTAGTCTAGTATTATCAGTTTGTTCAGGACTGAATATGAGGGTGAGTTAGAGTTAGTTAGAGTTAG
>NW_019434247.1:0-1746 GCF_002814215.2 Seriola lalandi dorsalis
AAAAAAACGAACCCTCCGGGAAGGTGGGAGTATTGATGCTGCAGCTCTTCATAGAAATTCACATGTGAGCTGACATACCAATGTTCAATACTATGAATTCGTCATTAAACTCTACTTCATGTGTGGGATTGGATTCCGCTGTTGTTCCAGATATTTCTATTTTTGATCTGTCACGTCTATTGTATTTGCATTATACTGACGGGCCTTTATATTATTATATCAAGCCCATTTATACGAGTGAAGGTAGGCTGAATAAGAGAAAGACCTCTTTGTATAATGTGATTCAGTTCAACACCACCACAAACTGCATTGTCTAAAATGACCATGAAGTTGAATCATCACCTCTTTACATCAGTTTCAATAAAAGCTGGACATTATAACCTTGGTGAGGGGAGGATTTATAGCATGACTGCGTCAGTTTTCACTAGGTGTATAAACTGGCAGCTGAGTGTATGTCACCCAGTGCAGGGCATGGTGCTCTAATGTGTGTGTAGTAATTTTTAGATGACAGTGGAGTTCAGTGGCACATAGGCATGAGTGAATCCGGGAACACAGACACCACTTCTCAGCTAAACTCACTGTTCATTGGTCTCTCTTCAGGGGATTTTACTAATAAAAATAAAAATTTAAATGTGTGTAATAAAAAAAATAATAAAACTTCACCATCCTTACCCCTGAAGTAAAAGGTCAATCACAGAAGAAAACAGAGCAGACAAACCACAAAAAAGGGGATGAGGGTGGAGGAGGGAGAGGTGAAGAACTGGGGAGGGGAGGTGGAGGAAAGAAAATGTGAGATCAGGCCCAAATCTGTGGGGAAGCGGTAGCTTGGGCCGGACGAGTTCACAGATGTTTTAAAGTGCTAATCTAATCTTTATGCCAGGCCTTCCCCCTCCTCTCTCTTTTTCTTTCCCCTCTCCCTGTCTCAGTTTTTTTTTTCTTTTCCTCCTTTTACTTTTTTTTTCTTTTTCTTTTCTTTTTTTTTTTTGGAGGGAGGCTGGAAAGGCTGCGGCCTGTGTTAATGCATCTCAGGAGCATCATGTACTGCTGCTGCTTGGTGATGAGCCCTAGTTATTCATGCGCCTGTTATCAGCCTTGTGTTCAGACTCAGACACATGTGCAATTGCAATGAAGGAGTCTGGAACTGAGAAACAGTATAATGAAAAATGACCTTGCACAAAGCTGCTTATACGAAAGGATGAAAGGGAGGCAAAGTAGCAAGAGGGGGGTTGTCTTTTCTTTTTTAAGAATATCACCCATGCTGATCATTTATCAAATTCAATGACCTTTCTTCTTTTACACTCTGACACCTTATTGGTCCACAGACTTTGCTGGTTATTTAAACTCTGCCAAAAGTGTGTTGCACTGGTAATATATGGCTCTGATACAGGATGAAAGGGGGTTACACTGACCTCTCATGTTAGTGAAACTAATAAATTTTAGGCCCCACTTTGAGTTTTAACTCATTTCCTCCCCTTGTCACTCTCTTCCTTGATTTTCCCTTTTGCTTTTTCTGCCTTCCTCCCTCTTGTTGTGCGATATGAGGGAGACATTCAGTCAGACAGCGGCTGCATTGAAACGCACTGACAGCTCCCTCAGATTCAGCGGATGTAGTTGCAAAGGAGTTAATCTCACTCCGCAGAATTTAACAGCAAACCCAAATCCTGTGGTTTAAGCCTCTAGACAAGTAACAAAGAGACCACTGCCAGAAAAATCCCCCAGGTCACAAAACCTGGAAATCTAGCCAGA
>NW_019434248.1:0-1655 GCF_002814215.2 Seriola lalandi dorsalis
CACACACACACACACACACACACACACACACACACACAGGTCATCTGTCTTCAGGGGGTCATACATAAAAGGCGGAGTGGGTGGTGGCTGACGGGGACACATGGAGGAGGAGCCAGGTAGAGAAGCTGTTAATGAACAACGTCTTCATCATCATCATTCAAAGAACATTTTGTCTCAAGGAAACACAGCACTGCCCCCACAGAGCGACGCTCACAGCTCAGATGAGAAGGTGCTCAACTTAACCAACAAACACACACACACACAGATGAAACACACACACTCGAGACCTTTGCTGCACACGCAGGCGGGTGGTGTTAGCCGTGGTATTAGTCACCAACGTCTCATAAACAGGACTGTGACAGACTCAGACTGAGAGTCTGAACGTTATAGAAAATGGTTTTAACTGAAGTGAAGACAAGAAACAAACACACACTGTTGATCAGTCAAACACAGACCTGATGTTAAAGAGAAACTCGTTTATTAAACATTAAACATGAAACTGCTGCAGCTGCTTCACTGGGAGGATTTTACTTCTCTGTGTCTTTGTCTTAATAAACCGAGTCTCTGGGTTTTAAACTGGTCGGACTAAACAACCAATCAGACGTCTGCTGTGACTGTAGGAGGAGGTGAGGACATTTGTCATCATTATTTAGACACATTTAGACAATTAATCAAGAACATCATTAGTAGATGAATCATATATTTTTGAGTGCAATATTCTTTTGTGTCCTTTTTTCTCTTGTTGTGTGTTTTCACTGTCCAGGAGTAGCTCCCTGAATTTCCTTATTTTTTGTACAATGAGGATAAAGGCTTTCTTTTCTATTTTATTCTTTTCTATTTTAATGTAATATTTTAGCATTTCAGGTTAAATCCAAAGCCTCATGTGAACTATGATTAAAAAACAAATATAAATGGGTATTAAATTAATTCACACTGTTATTTGATAGAAAAAGGCAAGAGATTATTTCACCGTGCTATAGAGGTTTTAATGTTTGACCTTTCTACTGCAATAATTAAAAAAAGCCTAATTAGTATGAACATATTCTTCAGTATCATGGTTCAACACACACAGTAAAAGTAATGAACAAATAAAAATAAAAGAGAAACTGACTAAAAACACAATAATATTCAGTTTACTAGAAAGTAAAGGATGAAGAATGAATGTTTGGCATGAAAACTGACTTATAATGATAATCCAATAATCGATCAATTAAAATACAGTGTCAGGACTAATTAATCAGCTAACTGCTGCAGCTGATTCTCAGCATTCATTAGAAAGAAAACACAGGGTGTGACAGTTGGTTCAGAATCTAAAATGATTCAAATGTTTCCAGGAAAGTAAAAGTTTCTGATGTTTCAGTTGATTCAGACTTAATAACAGACTTCATCAACATTCACAAACATCCATGTAATAATAATTACATATCTGCTACCTGAACTCCTCACAGATTTACCACCTGACAAATTGTTTTCCTCAGAACCAGATGTTTCCAGGTGTTGGGGAGGTGCCGTTCCCCTCAGGGCTGATTTGTCAGGGAGTCCCGCCCAACACTCAACCAGAAACCATTGTGATTAAAAACACTGACATGTGTGAGATGCACCTCAATTAAAGTTCACAGAAAATGGAAAAAGGTGAAGGTTCCTGGTCTCTGATC
>NW_019434249.1:0-1903 GCF_002814215.2 Seriola lalandi dorsalis
AATAAATTGATAAATATCTGATTCCTGGCACAGATTAGTCATTTGGTTCCTGTGATTCAGCTTTAAACCGGTAACAGAATTATTTGCGTGCTGTAGCTACTTACCTCATTTGTATTTGAGCCTCCATGCTTCTCAACAGATCCAATGCTGTAAGCTGTTAAGCAAACATTTTAATCCATGCATACAACCAATTAATTTCACATCTTAAATAAAAACTTACCATTTGCTTGACGTCTTCCTACCACTAGCAAGGTCAGCAGCAACCATCTGGAGAAAGAAGACATCCTAGTCACTATATGCTTTAATAAAGAGTTGAACACAAAACCAAACACAAAAAAAAAACCATACACTTACCTTAAGAGAAACCCCATGGCTTTGGCCACAGATATAGGCCAGTGAAGCAGCAAAATAACTTGTATCAGCTCCTACCGAACCACACAACTGAACTAGTCTGAAAACAATAAATCACTGAGGTCCCTCTGGAGCTCTTTATAAGATGTCCCCTCTTACTTCCCTGTTTAACACAGGTGTGAGTAGTTGAAGACAGGTGTGGCTAATTATCTGACAGGAGAGTTGCACTGCAAAAGGTTGGCACAAGTCTTTCAGATTTTTATTTGACCGTTGGAATCTAATGAGAAATAAAAAGGTTGTTGTGAATAGTCGGATGAGCCCAACCAAGGACATATTTGAATAAAGTAGGAAAGAGTACAAGTATCTGCTTCAGCTTCAACTGTGTGTTATTCCACCCACTTGAACATGGTGGGTTTTTTGTTCAAGACTATTACCATAGCTTAAAGTATTTGGTTCAGTAACTATCCAGAAGAGAGTAGAATAAACTCAGATGACCATCACTTAATTTACAGTAAAGTAATGCTTGATTGCTTGAGTGCAGGGAAATTGGACTATGTGCTTGACTAGATTTGTTTCATATTTTTCATTGTTAAAGATCACACACATGCATAATAAATACCACAGCCACAATGTTGTTATCTGCTTTTTAAACCCTCATATTAAATTTCAAAATTGGATTCACATACAATGTCATGTCATTAATTTCTCATGGACATTTAACCTACCCAACAAAATAAAGGTTAATATAATATAATATCGTATCATGTAACATAACATAACATAACATAACATAACATAACATAACATAACATAACATAAAATAAAATGAAATAATATAATGTGTATTGTGTATATTGTATTTATTATTGTATATTTGGTATATTTTTGTTGTATATTTCCATAGATGTTTTATTCTATAGATGTTTACTTTCTGCTGTGGTAAATGAATTTCCCAGTTGTGGGATAAATAAAGTTAATCTAATCTAATCTAATAATATAATATAATATAATATAATATAATATAATATACATTGTTTTTATTATTATTATCTAAAGGACTACATTTCCCGTCAGCAACCACATTACGCAAGGCTTACTCCACTTCCTGGAACGAAATTTCAAAATAAGAATGTTTTCGCACGCTGGTCGTTTGCCAGCAGCGCTATGAAATCGACCGCAAACCTAAAACCCGACTTTTATTTTGAAATCGGGGTCATTCATCCGTGTTTCGTCGATCCCTCGCGGAGCCACCGACCGCCCGGGACCTGTGGGAGGATAATCACGTATGAACGGTAGGATCCAGCAGGCAGGTACCAGTCCGCCACGATGAGGCTCCGTTTGGCCGGAGCCGTGCTGCTGTCGGCGGCCGCCTACTACGTCTACCTGCCGCTACCGAGCGGCGTGAGCGAGCCGTGGAAGCTGATGCTGCTAGACGCGCTGTTCCGGAGCTTCATGCGGGCGGTGAGAGCCGAGTGATGCGGGAGACAGGAGAGCAGAGGTGGACAGGTTGATGCGAGGGAAGACAGAGAGAGCTGTCAGAGAAAGTTCTAGA
>NW_019434250.1:0-1539 GCF_002814215.2 Seriola lalandi dorsalis
TGTGTGTGTGTGTGTGTGTGTGTGTGTGTGTGTGTGTGTGTGTGTGTGTACTGTAAATTGGCGAGGTCCTGTTATACAGCAGCATGTGGACCAGAAATTAAGACTATCATGTGGCCATTGTTTGCCGGCCGCTTCTATAGCATGGACTTGGCCTGCTACGTAAGGAGAATAATCTGTGATTAAATATTTGTACAATTCTGAAAGTGTTGTAAGTGCAGAGCAAATATGATGTCACATATGGATTAAGTCTTTCAGTGTAGATCTGTTTAAAGAGATGCTCTGACTTGGGATTAGCCTTGATACACGTCCACATGCACTTCTGCGAAATGAACCCCCTGCGTCTTAACACTTGATGAAGTTATAGACCTGTTTCATGTTTCTGTTTATGCGACTACATTAGATTGCTTTTAGTTCCCGCTAGCTAGTGCTTGTGAAGTTAAGCATGCTGTCAGACAGGCAGTCATGCGTTTACACTGCTTTCTATAGGGGAGAGCAAGAGCATGCGAAGCAAGATGACAGCAAAAGTCTTCTTTTTTTTCCCCACACGCACTTAAGCTGAGCTAAATTAGTTTCAACTGACATGTAACCTCTTGTTGTCCTCTCTTGCAAGCACAGGCTGAAGTTGTATGAAGTTTTTATTTATAGTTTAGTTTTTATACCGCTGCAAAATATTAGAGGTGTTTTGTGCAAAAATGTGACGTTGACAATGAACTGTAGTTGGTTGTAGTGGCAGACTCGGTAATTATGTGTTTAGACTTGTGAGTTTTACGTCGTTAATTATATCCTGCATGTGCTTCAGTGAGCTCAAGGCTGCTGGTTATTCTGTTGCCCATGCAACAGAGTGCAGTCAGACACTCTGATGGAAAATCCGTTGTTTATCCAGGCAGAAGCCACATCACACATTTTCAAATGCCTTCTAAAACACCATGACATGCTGAACTGTACAGCAGGCACTACACAACCAGCACGTTCAGTGGAACAGCAATGCACACGGCACTAATCATGGTCGACTGCAGCACTGTGCCTGCGCTGTTTACGCAGCTGCGACACTGGATCACACCGCATTTACTAATCTCTGATGTTTTTTTTATTATTACTGTCCATACCAAGATACTGAGGTGGCACAATCATGAACATAAAGTGTGACATAATGCACCAAAAAACCAAAAGCAAATGTTACTAATATCCTTATTTTGGTAGCCAATTATCAATTTAAGGAAATGTAGACTCACTGGTCACAGGAAGATGACCTACCTGCTGGTATATCAAAGTGTTAGTGTCCAGTCCTTATGTCCTCCCACTGACACTAGACAGCAAAACCTCAGGGTGATAGCTTAAAACATGTTTCTCACCAAATTTCTCAGCTAAAACAATGATTATTATTATTATTATTATTATTATTAATATTATTTATAATGTAAATTAAACTTAGATTAACTTTATTTTGAAATAAAACCACTTACTGTGGTTTGTGTCCTATTTTACCAAAAGTCAGTTTTACCTTCTTTTTTTTTTCTTTTCTTTTTTTTTTTTTTTTTT
>NW_019434251.1:0-1976 GCF_002814215.2 Seriola lalandi dorsalis
TAATGTCATGATAATGTAGTGGCGGCATCAGTAGAGAAAAAGTTGGACATCAGTTTATGTAGTTTCTGATGTTCTCCAGTAGGAGTCAGTGTTACCTGAAGCTGATCCAACATGGTCCCACCACGGGCAGCCTTGCCATCAGTGGTCGGCGGAGGCAGGTTGGCCACGTTCCTCCTTCTCATCTCTTCTACTGTCACCTCGTGTGCTGCGATCTCTGCCCCGATGGTCTGAGGAAGAAGTGGAAACGAAGACATGCATCACAAATGTGATATGCTCTTGCTTTGACCATACCTTTTACCATTCATTAGGTATTTTCTGAGTTTTTGTACTCGCAGCGTGAATGTGTACTACTATTATATGTTGAGAAGGACAAATATATTTATGCTTCCTCAATTATGACCTATTTAACAACAAATTATATACTGTTGAAATCTATAAAGTATATTTTTTCATTACTTAAGTGTAATTTTATTTACGAGATTTTCAGACTGCGGACTTCTGTTATATATTATTATTTTACTATTTATTGGGCTCCAAGCCGCAGGGAGGAAACTTCAGACAGGTGAGATGACACTCTATGAAGTAAGAGCCACCAGGCTTTGGTGTCACATCTTGTTTGGTGACTTCTCTGGGTATGGATGTGTTTGTGCTATGCATGTGCCCTGTACCTGCGCCTCCTGTGGGAGCTGGAAGGCGTCTATGCGATCAGTGAGGTAGGAGGTGAGCGTGTGGTCCAGCTGGCTCAGAGACTCCTGCAGCGATTGGAGCGCCTGTTCGTTCTCCTTCAGTGTCTGCAGCTGCTGCTCGAGGCTGATCTGCCGGTTCACCGCCTGGATGAGGACACGGACAGCAAGTCAGGAGTTTGAATTTTTCAGTTATTCTGATATTCTATATGGAAGCTAACAAGGAGAAGACCATTTGCTGACAGTGGGACTGAATATAATGGCTGATGTATCTTATTAGTAACCGTTATACACAAGAGTCAAAACACCTCATCTACAATACAGATTGTTTCTGTTGTTTTTAACTGAATGAGAAGCTGCATAAAGGCATAGTCTTTATTATGATTGAACATATGAGGGAGGACACCAGAAAAATATCATGTACCAAGTGCACAATAATACAATGAACTCTTTGATGTAAAATATACTGAAAAGCAAATTGAATAATTATCAATATAAATAAATAATACAATACAAAGGTGTATTCAGTGTTGGGTATTATTATACATACAAATCTCAATACATAAAATGGTGAGTCAAGTACAGCCCACAAATAAGTCTGAGAAACATGACACAGTGGCATGTTTGCAAATGATATATTCAAATACAAACTGTAACAGTGAAAATGTATGGCATATATAGATGTAACACACAAAGACAAGGTCCTGACCTGGTGGTTTAGCTGCTCGTAACGAGAATTAAAGGCCTCTAGTTTTTCACTAATGAGTTCATCCAATATGCCCCCGTCAATCAGCGTCTGACCCAGCTCTCTGATTTGCGTGCGGTTGTCCCCCGGGTGGCGAAGCACGCTCTCCAAAGACTGGTGGTGAATGGAGAGATGGAGAAGAAGGTAAATATCTGCGCAATGAATTTGAAAATTCAAGCAAAAAGGGAAAGGAAGTGAGCACGAAGGAGTCAAATTGAATAAAACAGTCCTTTGGTAAAGCCACAACAAAGATCAAGAAAGCTGAACGGCTTCACAGTTCCAACAGTTTTACATCAGAAGCTGGACAGCAGGAACAAGTAAAAACACAGATCAAAGCTACAGATACAAACCAAACACTTGAGGAACACAAAACACGGGAGAAGAAAAACAAATCCAGTAAATGAGTAAAAAGTGTGTGTTTATATGCGTGAAAGATTGAGAAAGGACCGAAAAGCTGAGCAAACAGATGGAGTGCAGATGCAGAAATGGTGGGTGTGTCAGATGGAGGCAAACCAAAAAAAAGACGATAACAGGAACGAGAAATGAGA
>NW_019434252.1:0-1619 GCF_002814215.2 Seriola lalandi dorsalis
AGTGTGAGTTTGAGCTTTATCAGTTTTATCCTCAGTTTCTGTGCAAGGCCAGATTGATGTTATGAATGTGAGCTCAGAAGATGGATGTCATGTGTCATGTCTGAGTGTTAAGTACAGAACTGGAGTCAGGATGTGATTAGCCTAGTTTAGCATAAAAACAGTTTGCCTCAAGATGTCCAAAGTTCAAAAATACACGTACCATCACCTGGAAAAGCTCAGTGATTCACAATCTTTACTCAGAGATAACAATTAGTGGTTATAAAAGGAGTCATCATCTCAAACTACTTCCTGATAAACAGAAGTGTATCCATCCACTTAGTGCTTCTGTACAGTGTCTCCCCCTACTGTATAGCGTGGGTAGTTATTGGCTCATCAGTTCCAGTACACAACCCCTTCTCTGTTTGTGTATGGAATAAAAAATGTTAATCAGTGAGCCTCAGATGTGATGGACAGAGCCAGACTAGCTCCTTCCCCCTCTTTCTAGTCCTTATGCTATGCTAGGCTAACCACTTCCTGACTCCAGCTCTGTGATCAATCTGAATCTCACACTCAGACAGAAAAAAACATTTGTCTGTAACTTTCACACTTTCACCTCTCTGTGCTCAGGTGAGTGGCTTGCCTGTTGCAGAGGTGATGGACACATGGACCAATCAGATGGGTTATCCTGTGCTGGACCTGTCTGTCTCAGAGACAAATGCCAAACTGAGACAGAAGCGTTTCCTCCTGGATCCTCAAGCTGATGCCAACCTGCCCCCCTCACCTCTTGGGTAAGAGGATAGAAATAACAAATTCTCAGAGCTGTGTAGAAGTGGATGACGATGGTATTTGTTCTATTTTGGTAATATTACCCATCAAACACTGCAAAAAGACTAAAGGCTGATAAATACTGGCTAGCTGCATGAAGTTGCTGTGTTCATGTTCATTCTTTCATACATAGCAGTGAGCAGAAGTCAGTTATTTGTTACTGACAAGAAGAAAACTACTGAGTCTTTCTTTAACTTCTCGTGTCTTCACTCTCAACAAGCTCCACCGGCTACAACGTAACCTCAAAGCCTACGCATGTAGTTGCCATAGATCTGGTGCGCCTGTAAATGATCATCACTGCCACTAGGTGTCGCACTAGACCACCAGCATCTCACACCACAACAAGTAGCCGTCACTAATGAACAGATATGTAACATTATGAACCATTATGGTACTGACACATGGATGAGAAGAAATAACTGTTCTGTGTCCAGCTGGACCCTCTCAGTAAAACCAGACCAGTATTTGCTCCATGGTCAGACTGGGAAAGAAATTCAGCCTTGGACTGATCCACTAGGCCACACAAATGACACTGATGGAGCCGGTAAAGACTTTAAAAAGCCCTCAGTCCAGTCCACCTGTGCTCTGGTCTCCTCTCTTTCTTTGTCTGAGGCCTCTTTAGATGAAAATGTGGTTTCTTCTTCAGTGAGGGAAATTATGAAAGGTCGCACTCACCTGAACGCTGCATACTGCACTGAGCCATCTCACCTGTGGGCAGAGCCTGTGTCTGTGGGGAGGACCAACGGTTCACTAACATGCACACGATACCAGAGCGGCTACCAAAACAAAGAACAGAGAAACTCAGATTACAACAC
>NW_019434253.1:0-1425 GCF_002814215.2 Seriola lalandi dorsalis
CATGTGCATGTGCGCAGACGTGCTAGGCAACTAATAATCTAACAAAGAGCAGTCTATATGGCTCCCACGTGAGAAGCCAGCACACTCACTTGCAAAACAAAAACACAGCTACGGACACGACAGACACAGCGTTGTACACTTAGGGAGATTGTTGTGGGTCTCTGCAGCTTAATTGGGTGTCTTGCAGATTAGGGTGGATTTATAAAGGCACATGCCAACAACATTACTGTGAGCACAGAGGTTCTCACAGTTCATGGATGAACTGTATCAAAGCTGTTTCAAAACTAGGACAGTACATTTACATTCACACACTCACACTTTACAATGACAACAACTGAAAAGAGAGATTTGGGAAATAGCAAAAATGCCATCTTACCTCTTCTCTACACTTCCCAAAATGCCCAGCTTGAAGGCATCTCCAGGGTTTACAGATTCCAATGACATAATAAGCGACTTTCTCTATCATGCAATACATTTACAGGCCTCATCTATATCTACACATGAATTACTGCAAAACAAAAACTACACCAATATCCAAAAACATTCCAGAGAGCTTCGGGCTCAATTCTCCGTAAGATGACTGCATTCAGTGTCATAATTGCATAATGCGAAAGCATGCCCCTCTGATCAGTGAAGCCCATTAGTCCAAGCTCGATGTGGATGAACAGATTACTGCAACACAGCCTTTTACAACCAGAGCTGATGATAAAAGAGGGAACTGTGCTGTCAATCAGTAACCATACTGTAATACTTTGTGATGTGTAACAACCTATCCGATTCCCGTTCCTAACAAATTCTTTAGATAAAAAGGTAAAGAAAATACATATACTTAATAAAAACTAAATCTTTTTTTTATCAATTATAACAAAGGGGTATCAAGCACAAGTTTTTAAAAGAACATGACCCTTGTTAAAGTTTCAAAAGTCATCTTTTTCTGGCACATGTAACCGTCTGTACAATTTGGAGCCAAAGTAGCCAAAATGGTGAAATAGCTATCACAACACAGTAAACACATGCAGGGATGGTGCAGCTGATGCAACTCTGTGGCAACATCAACTGCCAGGAACAAGCAAGAACAGCGGCTCCCAAACAGTGGCCAAGGATGCCCAAGGGTCCCAAACAAGGCTCTGGGATGGTCCTACAGTAAATGATGTGCAGTTTTAACTTCATAAGTGAGAGAGATTTTTTTTTTTTTTTGTATGAACAATCTAACACAGGTTTACACATCAGCAGAAAGTGAGTAAATTTACATTTCTGAGCTCAGTGGGTCTAATTGCTGCACCTCAACTAAAACACAGTTCATGGCCTGTCATCACTTCTGTAGTTTTGACATGAAAAGGTGGAGAAACCACTGAGCTAGAATATGCCATGCTAATAATCGCATAATTAATTACTTTTTCATGTTTTTTTTTTTTTTTTAAATAC
>NW_019434254.1:0-2204 GCF_002814215.2 Seriola lalandi dorsalis
ACTTATATAAGTGACTTTCAGAGCAGATGTTCAGTAAAGTTTCACAAAAGACAGACATGAAATACAGACATAAAGAAATTCACTAAAAAAGTAAAAACTATAAAACTGTTAGAAGTTTGATGTGACGTGATTAAAATGATTAAATGGAGGATTTTATAATGAAACTGACGACAAAGCAAACGATGTCTGGCCGATGCCCACTCCCATAAGGTCAGTTTGATCCCTGATACAGATCCAACAGGAAGAGGTGAAACTCTACAGCATGAAGCCAAAAACTCTCATGAATTCGATCTGATTTTTAAGGAGGTAAATCAGTTGTAGAGTTCGCAGAAATACGAGTGTCACTTTAACTATAAAAAGGAAAACGTTGAGAGCATTGTGGAAGATCTGCTGATGTTGGAGAACTGTACATTGAATGCTGCTTGATCAAAGTGGCAAGTTCTCAAACATTATGGATGTAAAGTGAGTCACTCATTTTTACAATGTACAAGAAAAAACATTTTTTTTATTTAATTTGAACAAAAGGCATTCAGGTAATATTTGAACGCTGTAGTAAACAGGACACTGTCATCATGAATAAACCCATGTTCCTGGGAACCGTTCTGCACTCTGTATTTCTGATTAATACCGTACATTTGTATTTTCATCAGGCTCTGCAGGTCTGCAATACTGCAGTGGTGCTTTTAATTTTAATCCTATTGTTATCGTCAGTCTGCTATGAATTGACAATTTCCCCAAGAAGATCAATAATGTCTATCTATTTATCTGTCTATGTATATATCTATCGATCTATTTATCAGCGTTTGACATTTTTTTACGATGTCTCTAAATTGCAGTTAATTTAATTGAATTTGGTTTGAAGTGCACGGGAATAAAAGCAACCATGAGCTTATATTGTTTTGATTTGGTTTATTTATAAAATACAGCATCTTTTCGCTGTTCTTTCCTTACATAATAACTCTGGGCAATGGGGGAATTACGAAACAGGAAAACTTGGCTGAGGCTCATCGCATTCGGCAACAGTCACTAAAGGGAGCGGGTTGGGTGACAGGGTTTTTGTGTTTTCTCTCAAAATTAACAGTAAATTGCTTTAAGTTCGGGCTGTGGTTAATGTCAGTGCTCCTGGATGCGGTTCTGACCAAAGCCCGGCGTGTTACATGAGGCCTGACAGTCCACACCGCTCAACCCGCATGGCTAATGAGGACCAGTGTCAAGTACGACAAGCTACACCACCGTACTTCCGGTAGGTTTTTCAACATAAAAAAAGTCAACATGTCTATGAGTAAATACAGTATATACACCCTATCTTAACTGGCAACGTCATAGCAGGCTACCATGGAAATCCATTTGCAGTTTTCCATATAACTATTTTGTGCAGTTAGTTTTTTTCAAAAATGAAACGCTAATTTTATCTAATTAAATGTGGCAATGTCATCATTCAAAATGGAAAATGGAACAACACCCATTTTTCTTAACTGACGACAAAGTTTGAAATTCACAATTTGGTTAAATAATTTTAAATTAAACAAATAAATAAATACATAATGAGCAACATGAACGTATCTACTCTTGGTAATCTTTATGTACACGAACTTAAGACAAAATTTCTAAAACCACCAGTACGAAGTCTATTTTACGTTCTGCGTTTGAATACTTTTTATACATTCATCAATTAAAAGTGTTTTTAAATGTCTTTGAAGAAAACTCGTAGTAACAAAAGTCATGGTTAATATTCTGAGCTATAACGGTGAAAATCAAACTTCTTTTCCACAACCAAAACGGTGGACCATTACTTTGAAGGAAACCTCCCACCGTTTCCGGTTGGGTCGTTACAAACTGCAGCTAACCTGTCGCAGCTCTGCTAGCCTGTTAGCATGAAACAGCTCAGAACAGCCTCACCTGTCGTCGCAGACTTCTTCTTCTTCTTTTTCTTCTTCTTTTTCGCGGTCTCCACCGGGTCGGCCTCTTCTCTGTCCTCCGCCTCCCCGTTCAGCTCCCGGTCCGGGACTGGTTTCTGGTCCGCTACCTGCTCCGCAACCACGTCCGCCATGATCGCAGACGCTGCTGGAAAAGGAAGCGCGAGGGATTGTGGGAATGCTGTGTGTGATGCTGCCTTCAGGTACAGTCTGAGTTTTTAGATTTATTGTCAAGTAAGCAGTAAAACCCCCTACCACGTCAAAAATTACTTCTATTTTAATATTTTT
>NW_019434255.1:0-1485 GCF_002814215.2 Seriola lalandi dorsalis
CACACACACACACACACACAAACGCTTTTCTTCTGCTAACTGGGTGAATTGAAAAATTACAATTGTCTTTTCGATACAAACATATTAAGATGACTCTGTTAGTAGTGATGGTCATATGTGTCTTTGCCTTTGTTTTCCATAACTTCATTCTGATTCTTTGTTTGTTCTACTTATGTTAAAGTTTGTCCTTTGTTAAAGTGAATGTGTGCATTATAGAAAGTCTGAACTGATCACCAAGACAAACAGTTTTATTAGTCTTATTATGCTGACTGAAATTATCGCCATGTAATAATGCTGATTAACAACATTAACACCATATCTCCCCAAACATATGGTAGACAAAATAAGGTGTTATTTACTAATGGACACTTTAATACTTGAATTTAGAATTGTTCCCGTACACATTGTGAAGATGGAACAAGTATGTGATAAGTCTCACTCTATGTTTAAACAGAACTAAATCAGCTGAAGTGACCTTTGTCGGCTTTGTCAGGCCTTAAACCCAATTACTGCTGCTCAGGGTTTTAATTTTGGGCAATTTAACTGTTTTCTACTGTAGCATACAGTGACTGCTAAAACCAGTCCCTGGAAATGAGGTTGATGAGAGCCATGAGAGTGAACCATGCAGCCAGGTTTTAAAACTAAAACAATGAGCTGAGTGAAGTTAAAACTTTCTGTATACCTGAAGGGAACTACATCTGTCGTTCTCCATTCACACATTTAGTTATTTTTTCCATTGTTAATATAAAAATAATTTGTGCAGCTTTAAGATTTTTTAATAGGCTTACAAGAGCCAAATATTTTGTAACACAGTTGCTAATTTTTGTAATTATGAATAAGAAGGCAGCATTTTATGCCCATCAAAGCTATTGTTTTAACTGCTAGTCATCTATAACAATGTCTGTGTTGAAAATGAATGGGCATTTTACTTATGGACCGCTGGATGTTGAATTGTGTCTGCAGTTTCTAGAGGTCAGCAACAGAGGTTATTCAGATAACAGACAATAATCATTTAATTTAAACTTCCTGTCCAGACATGTTTTGAACTATGTAAAATACTTTACTTTGTTTAACATGGTTTTCCACATAAAAAGTGAAAAAAAATTGGAAAACTGGGGCTGGAAGCAAATCTACGTTTACTTCCTCATTGAAAGATTCTAGGTCAGGCCTTGTGCCCCGCCCACCACCTGCTTGCTCCAGGTGGACAGGTGAAAGAGCAGAGAGTATCAAGATGGTTAGAGGAGAACCAGAACCAGAGACTAGCAGACGGATCAGAACGGTTAGCGCAGTTAGCATCTTTTATTTGTTTATGTTGTTTGTTAGCTTGTAACTGGCAGTGGCTGGCACAGTGTTAGTGGTTGTGCTAATGCTAACTCTCTCTCTCTGTACTGAATAGGTTTAAGATTTATGTTGCCCCGCCCCCCATCCCCACAAGTTGACAGGATTGGTTCCTTAGGTTTGTGACATATGAAACCCTGGCTGTCT
>NW_019434256.1:0-1699 GCF_002814215.2 Seriola lalandi dorsalis
CTAGAAGCACATCTACGCTTACGTCCTAATTGAGTAATCTGGATTAGGCCTCAGGCCCCGCCTACCACCATTGCTTATGCTAGGTTTACTGATGAAAGAGCAGAGCGTATCAAGATGGTTAGCGTAGGAAGCATTGGACAGATTCAGCCACATGTTTGAGCCTCAGTCAGAATCGGACTCAGATGAGGAGTCTGTTGAGACCAACACTGGCGACTAGCAGAAATATCAGAACGGTTAGCACAGTCAGCATCTTTTATCTGTTTACGTTGTTTGTTAGTTTTGAACTGGCAGTGTCTGACACAGTTCTAGTGGTTGTGCTAATGCAAACTCTTGCTCTCTGTACTGACCAGGTTTCTGGTTTATTTTGCCTGATCCCCGTCCCCACAAATTGACGGATTGGTTCCTTAGGTTGTATATGACGTATGAATCCCTGGCTGTCTTAATCCATTTTTATGATACTTTTTTATGAGTCATTGGTTCATTGCAGTTTCAAGGTGGAAATACAGTCATGGTATGTGTTGTTATTGCATTAAAAAACATCATATGGATATGTTAATAGGGGTAAAAACCTTCAGATTTTTATCAGCGGGGGTCTTTAACATATTGTCTTTTAAGCTATTGGTAGCTAACATGTCCTTGTTGTCTTTTAATGAAATACACACACAATAAAATTCAAACCTTGGTTTGTATTTCATGTGCTTGTGTATGTGACTTGTAAGCCAGTCTTGGGTATATTATACTTTTACAGCATTCAGTATGAACAAACACTTTTTATTTGGTTTCTTGTCAGTATTTTCACTTCGGATTGTTAAGAGGTCATCTGGCACAAATACAGCGTATGGATGTGGGTTTCTTATGATGAGCTTACATGATGTGACATTGCCACATATTGCCATAGTAACCTCAGCCACATGGTTTTTGTTGTGTGTGTAACCTTGAGGTCCTTCCACAGTTCATGTTCTTTGTATATAATAGAAACCCACTCACTACCCTGCCATTTGGACCTCTGGGAAGTCAGAGAAAAGTCAGAATTTATTAATTTCTTTTTCAAGTTTTTTGCAATTTAAAGCATTACATCACATCTGTATCTGTATACAGACTTGATGAAAAAACTGTTTCCTGTACCCTTAATGTGCATGTGTGTACAGGCAGACTTGTTAACTCTCCATGTCTGACTTCTTTTCAAATAGACGCTAAGAGTATTTAAAGTCCAGACTAATCACTTAGCAGTTTGGGGAATAGACAGGAATGCACCAACTGACATCACTTCGACTACTGCTCTAAAATGATCTTCAATCTAATCTGACCTGGCAGCTCATAATGGATTCTGATTTTTATCCTCTCTCATCATGGGCCCACTTAGGTCTGAGATATCACCTTAGCAAAACTACAGCATTTTAATTAAAGACTATAATTGATCAATTATCTTTTGATGAGAGGAAGAACTAAGCAAGCATAAAATATGAGCACTGAAAGGAGGGACCTGTGGCCCAAACCATACCTGTCATGGTTCTAGATATCAGTGTGTGAATTCTCATGTTGTATGCTGACAGGGAAGCCTATGTGAGGGGGAGTGTACTGTTTGAAACTGTTTGTAGTGTTACACTGGTCTGGTCTTAGCATACTGCTGTCCCTAGCTGTTTCCATGTGGTCTTGTATTCTCTCTGGAGTGGCTTGTGTAACCCCATTAGAGCCTTTG
>NW_019434257.1:0-1442 GCF_002814215.2 Seriola lalandi dorsalis
ACAGCTGTCAGGTTTTATTGTGAAAAGTCACATATACTTCCACATCTGGGCAGATTCCCGCTGTTATCCGCCAGTGTTGACTGACAGCCCAAAGGTTTTCTGTGTGTGCGCCAGAGTTGGTCCAGATGTGTTAGAAGCATCGTGCCGTATATGGGCCAGATTTGGGCCGTGGAACCGGCCTGAAGAGAACAAGCATGTGGCCCAAATATGGGCCGGATTGAGAGGATGCATCAGCAGAGGTGGATGGATGGATGGACGGACGGACTTGGAAACAAACAGATGCTCAGGTGCATGAACAGGTGGATACTCAGGAATGTGAGAGTCACAAATGTTCTCTTTGAAGGCAGATCTGTCTGTCTCATGTCTCTTTGTTGACAGAGAGACTAATAGGGAACCTTGATCACGTCCCGCTACCTTGTTAGCATTGAGGATGTGCAACATAATTGAGCAGAAATGATGGTTTGTCATAATTGGAAATAATTAAGGCTCTTTTGTGGCAACGCTGTTCCATCTGAAGCTTTCATTAGCAGGTTCAATACCAGGACCTTGCCTTTGTCTACTTGAGAAACGGAAATCAGTCCTGTCCTCATCCGCCCTCGTGTTGCTGCTCTTTCAAAACTACACATTTGATGAATAAACTTCACTTCCCTAAACAATCATTCCTGGCAGCCGGTCGGCAGTTACTTAGCGCCAAAGGCCCCGGTTGACAAGGTTCCTCATAAAAGGCCACCATATCAGATCTGCTGCTGTCCATGTGAATGTGGACCGATAAAAGAAGCCGGGAAATAAATCAATATCATGAATGCCAGAGTCTGAGCTATCCCCCAATCTGGGGGGTAGCTCAGACAGCGAAATGTCAACCACTAATCTCTTTAATAGTCTGATATTACATTTTAATCCCAGTCTGATTCCTTCACTCTTTCGTTCAGGCTGCCTGCCGATGCCTGTCAAGGATTGAGGGGAGGAGGACAGTAAATAGAGAAAGAGAGGTATCAAAATAGAGTGGAAATAAAGGTGGATTAAAGAGAAGGAAAGAGCAGAAACCCGAGAGAAAAAGAGGAGGGAAAGCTGGAAGAGGGGAGGGAGGAAGAGGAATGGTTGGTTTATGGGGCGTTGTGGCACGCTGCCATTTCAAGTCTGAATTTACAGTGCGGCGTGATGGACTGTGAGAGACGGAGAGGCAATAAAGTGATGTCGATGAGAACTGAGGACAAATTGATATGATCATAACATGTCACATTAAAGACAGGCCTGCCATCCATCAACATGATAAAAGGCCTCCTTCATTCTAACGCTAACACCACCGCCATTGATCTCAATGCTTCACTTAGCCAACCGCTAACCATTTATGATAACTATCATTATCCAGTTATGGGGGATGGTGACGATCTATCAGTGCGATCGAGGCTGAAGAGTCCACAACGGGAAAAAAAAGAAAAAGA
>NW_019434258.1:0-1805 GCF_002814215.2 Seriola lalandi dorsalis
TTTTTTTTTTTTTGTATGGAGGGTTGGGGTTCTGCTAGCCGGGTCCATTGTGGATCCGGTGTCCGTGTCTTTGATGCTGATAAATGTCTGAACAAACTTCCTAATTTCCAACTTATTTCTTTATCAGCAAAGCAATGAACACAACATTGAGGCACCTTCTCATATTTCACCTGTGCTGAATGTCGCTTTCACAGGTTAAAGTGATACAAGCTACCAGTGGCAGATTATATCAGCTGTGGGTGATTAATATTAGTTGTGTTGTGTGGTTAATGTGAGTGGTGACTGTAGTTACTGTATGAATCAGGGGCATCAGTATAGCAGACTACAGCAGTTATATCAGTGTGTCAGGTACATTTAATTTAATTTGTGAACATTAATTTGACAAGCAGTTAAATGTCAGATGAGCCTCAGACCTACACAGAGGGACCTGTGTGGAGAAATGATTTTATACACTCAGAGTAAAGCAGTGATCCAAAAGTATTACACCAGCATTATCCTCATATTACAGCTGAAACAGCTGATTAATTAAATTGCCAATAAACTTTTGCCAACGGTTCTGCAGCTATTTTTTTTTTATAATGAGTTAAGTTATTAATCAAGACAAAATAGCAAACATTTCCTAGTTCCAGCTCATCACTTTCCATTTATGTAACAGTAAACTAAATATCTTGGGATTTTGGACTACCATTAGTTGGTCAAAACAAGCCTCATTCTGGAGGCCGAATGATTCATCTATAAAGAAAATAATCAATAGCTGCAGCCCCGCCTTAAACATACATCCTACTTTACTATCTGGTTGTCAGAAAATCCTTAGAGCTGACTTGTCTAAAAGAAAAGAGAAACTACTACAGGAAGTCCAGCACTTCTTGTCAGATCCCTGAATAAATAATTTACCTCCCACTAAGAGAACTTCATCCCCTCTGAAATGACTAGTGATGTTTCTACTCTGTATTCCAGCGTCAGGAGAAAAGCATTTGTTTTTGATTTATAAAATGAAGTGGAGGAGTTCACCTCTGAACACTTCCAGAAAGTCAGTGAATCAGCTCCAAACCACACTAAGGAAGGATCATGGGTAGTATCCATGCATCTCTCTCACAGCATATCATCACACAGTGTCCTGAGGTCGTCCATCTGTTTTGCTTCCTGTAAGCTGCTGCTTTGTCGGTGTGATGCTCATTGTTACCTCTGTCACACTCCTGTCCTCCCTTTAATTCAATTCACTCTCTTATTTATCTGACACACACACACACACACACTCACACTACTGTACTGTAACTTCAGTGTGTGGTTGTCATGGAAACACACTGAAGGCAAAATATAAGAACAAGAGCCATGTGCTCCAGGTTCATACACCATGTCTGATGTCTGACTGCACGTGTGTGTGTGTATGTGTGTGTGTTCTCCTACTGTTTATTATTTTCTTCTTCTGTCACAAATATTGTGATGACAGAATTACATGTACACACATTTTTTTGTTATCGTAAGCAAAGTATCAGAATACTATTAGGAATTACACTGGGTCATCTGCCCGAAGACATTTGCATTTTATTAAATTAAAATTTTAAATTTTTTCTCGTGCATTAGTTGGTTGATTCTGAGTACACCACTTTGGTCCAGACTAAAATATGTCAAGGGGCAGTTGTTAAACCAGAGATAACCTAAGCCCAGGGCTCTACCATTCATACTGCACCTTTACTAGCCCTGGGTTAAATGTCTTCTGGAGCTAATGTTAAGTCATCAAGACTTTTCGTCTCGCTCCATCATCATCAAACACTTTGCTTTATAACTAAAAACCTGCAAAACTA
>NW_019434259.1:0-1473 GCF_002814215.2 Seriola lalandi dorsalis
CAGTTGTTGGAGACAGGGACATAAGATTAGTTTATGACCCATTCAAACGATATAGCTCATTGGCGGATAAATCGCTGCACATTTTCAGGGCCACTGCCTCAGTCACTGGAAAATACTTCTGCAATGATGAGCTTGCCGGAGAGGTGACGGTGATCCCATCAGGTAACACCAGCTCAGCAGAAATAAATCATGCAAAAGTGATTTATGTACATATATGTTATTTCCATATATGATATATATGTACATATAAATTAAAAGCATATGTAAAAAACATATAAAATCAAAATTGCAATAATTTCATATTTTGACATATATGTCTATCCCTTACAAATATTTATGCTTATGAACATCTGCTTATATTGTAGAAATATGTTACATAAATATATGTCCATCCCAAAGCCTATCCTGATGGGAAGATAGAAATGTTTAAAATGAATGAGAAATTAATAATAAAAATATATATAAGCATATGGAATTTTTTACATATTTGTTGTTTTAATTAACTTGAATATATAAATTGAATATATATTGTTAACACATATATATCAGAGGATGTATACTTGTATCATATATGGCAACATCACTCTGGATACAGGGAAATATATGTCATATATTACATTTCTGTATGGGAAATTTGAATGGAGCCTTTACTCCTGAATGACTGATCGCAGTTAATGATGGTGCATTATGAAACATGAATTGTCACTAATCGCCCAGTGTGTCTGCTCTGCACAGGAAAATAATACAATCCGTGTGGAGGAGGCAGCCACCACCTGGAGAACAGATGAATGAAGTTCAAACTGTAAAAGCTACATATGATGTTGAAATACTGTATCTTTTAACTATTACTTGCTATTATTTAGTTATTATGTTATTGTATCAGAATGTATTGTATTTAAAGGAATAGTTTGGGGAATTGTGCTTTTTTTGTTTGTTGAAAAAACAGCTTTTATGAAATTCACTTAAAGGTTTAATTCCTACATTAAAATGTCCAAGAATGGCAAGACCTGTGTCATATAATTTATTTAATTGTTTTCTCAGTAATTTTCAACTACAACACTCTTACTGCCAAGTGACCTGGAGAGGGACCCATACTCCACACCATCCTGTTAAACTTCACCTACAGGTTGCAATGCAGCAACATGATGGTTTAATTAGCTCCAACTCAGTGGTCATGATTCCAGCGAACTTTTGCACAGTTCATCATTGTACATTCAAAAAAAATCATGTCACCATCAACCAGGAAGCATCATTGTTTTTCACAGAACTGAAATCTGTATTTTCTATTAATAAATGTAGTGTTAACGCCATAATTTACAATTCGCTCTCATTGAAATGGGGCAGCCGTCCTCAGGAAGGACAACAATGAATTACTTCATTTATCAATTTATCAATCTCACATCGGAAGCCATGACTTCTCGATTCAATGGATCTCCAGTCTCTACGTCAAAAGAATACAACAGGACAACAACT
>NW_019434260.1:0-1522 GCF_002814215.2 Seriola lalandi dorsalis
GATTGATAGGGGGTTTAAAGATACTCAATACAACTCCCTGCTGTTGTAGCTAAGGTAAATAACGTCTCTTTTTAAAAAAAAAATGGAGAATGGCATTTCATTGCGACACTAATCTGAGTCATACCCCTCCACTATTCCAGGCTCGAGCCAGAGAGTTTTGTCCCTCAGTCAATGTGGCATCAATCAGGATCTTCCCATTCACAGCCATAAGTTCATCCCCTGGTACGATGCCACCTGCAAACAGAGACATCAGAGACATTTCACTGCCAGTCTCTCTCTCTCTCTCTCTCTCTCTCACATTCACACACACACACACAAGCTCCGGATGCTTGGATCTCTCAACTGACACAAGTAAAATTGTTGTCTCCTACAGTGATGCTGAGCTGTAATGGGGCAAAATGTCCAGACACACAGAAAAGTCATTAAGCAGGTAGGTATCACAGACTGGCATCCTGATATTGTGCCTAATGAAGCATCCTGTGTCCCTCCCTACATCTCACCATGGAGACAGTAATGATGGTGTAATAATAAAGTGGAAATAAAAGCACATTCTGTACACACAATAAAGATAATGATTTACTTGCTAGTCTCAAAGGAGGAAACATGCAGCAGATCTTATGTTTTCAACATAAAATGTATTTGCAGTCAAAACATGTCGCCTGAGATTTTGTTAAAGTGCCTAAAGACGAACATTGTATAATGAGATATACACTCAGTCGCCAATTTATTATTATACAGTCGGTGTACACTTAAATACAATGATACATGTTTTATGGGCTGTAGTGTCGTTGAACTGTATTGTGTTATACTGAGAAGTGTTTCCAATATTTTGTCTGAACTCACCGATATAAATGGGGGGAACAAAATATCAGAAAAGACTTGCTCTTAAACTAGCAATTAAGCAATTGTGATTAGCTTTGATAGATACAGTAGAGATTTGTTTACAGACAGCTACAAGAATATTATAATGTATTGGCATCAACACATACAGATGCACTCACTTATAACATTCATATTTAAATAAACAAAGAATTACACAGACACTAACAATAAAGGTACAAAACTGAAAACATACAGCACAAAGAATTCATTTTGAATGGAGGTTGGACTCGCTTAACTTAACATGAAGTTAAAGCATGAACTTTTAAAACCCAACTGACCGTGCTTATCTGCAGCACCACCCTCATACACAGAAGATATCACCAATTTTCCCAAAGGAGAGTCTGCCCCCCCCTCCAGAGCAAGGTCGAGCTGCCCAGCCTGCAGAACAATAACAAAAACATCAGCACCGTCCGTCGTGAGCCAGAAAATCTTACCTGATAAATGATGAGTGAGATTCTTCTCATCAATAAACTGAGTTATTTGAAGTGAATGCATTCGCTACCTTTTTGATTCTCAGCAGTCTCACATCTCGCCCGGCTATCTGGTCCGAGGAGAACTAATCAAAATGGGGGGGGGGGGTTGAAGAAAGAATAAACAGAGATGTCAACATAAAGGATGGGTTCCCACTCTTTGAATAGTA
>NW_019434261.1:0-2253 GCF_002814215.2 Seriola lalandi dorsalis
CTTAAACTGTATGAACTGTATAATTGGTATCTGTTACTGGATGTTTCTATATTGTTGTCTGTGCCCAAAGATCCAACATTACTCCCTACAGAAATTAATGCTTTGATTTTGTGTACTAAAAAAAAGTAAGACCAAACTGTCGGTTCTCTCTTTTTCTTTCAACGGGACATTATCGTTCTAAATGGAAAATAAGTTCCCAGATTTATAGGGAAATCCACCTGATTAAAAAAACAAACGAACAAAAATAGATAAATAAATTAATATATATATAAAAATTGTGATGTTTTTATATTATAGCCTTTATTTAGATCACAGCAGGGTGCCTGTTATTTTGACCAATAAAAGTAAGTAGAAATATTTGTTATTTAATCCAGTTTCTCCAATGGAGAACATATTTTATATTGACCTTTTTTTCTTACACTTATTGTTTTCTTACACTAAATCCGAGGTCACTGATTTTACCACCTCAGAGGAAATGAAGGACATATATTAGAACAACAAAATGTATAGTTGTAAGAGGTTTTCTGGGGGCCGAGCAAAATAACACATCAACCACAGAACACTGCACATGTGTACAATGAGGACCCTACTGTGTAATTTGGATTTGGATTCGGAGAAAAGCATTTCGAAGACGTGACCCACTTCCTTAATGCGTAATGTTTTCTGCCAGTTCTGTCAAAGCCAAATGGAGTTCCAGTCAGAACTGCAGAAATGATGTGGGTTTTGAATGCTTCAGTATCCTGGAAAACCTGTATCCAAAGACATATTTTAGGGGTTTCAGGCTATAATGTGAAAAAAAGCTACCAATCAGCTTAATGTACAGTCTGTGAGTCTTCTTACCTCAGGAATGAATGAATGCTTTTTTGGAGAGTACATCACACGGACTTTGGCTTTCTTATTGGCAAGTAGCACTGCTTTGGTTTATAGTGAAAGGCTTGTTGATTCGTGTGACTTTTGAACCAATTAAAAACCTATCGCAATACCAGTGTCGGTTGGTTGTTGACAGCTGTTTGAGTTCACAGTGATTACTGCCGCGCTTCACCTTCAATAGCAAAACTCAAAAGATAGATTTTTGAGTACAATGTGACTAAGGAGCCACAGGTCACACAGGTCACTAACAGTAGTCATCATACTTTTCTCAGGAATGACAAATGCTGCCTTTAAATGGGGCCATGTTATCCGTATTCACAAGAAGAGTCTATATTCACAATCTCGGACCTCTGCATTTTCTGAAAGTTCCAAGTTCATGAGTTGTGCCCTGTTTGTTGATGTTTTCCAAAGTGGGCTGTGGAAGGTCATTTTTTGTTGGATGGTGAGTTATCATATTGTATTTTTAAAAGAGTTTTTACAGTTACATGTCAGAGTACAAATAAGTTTGTTAAATGTATATCTCCCTGCATACTGCATTTTCAGGAGCTGATGCATCATTGTTCCAAATCACATTATGTTTGATCAGCTAGTGTTTATTGTGAATGAGCAGTAACAGTAGCTACATTGAGTAGATACTCATTACCTTTGTTGTCTCATTTCTTGTTCCTCTGCATGATGTTGAAATGCAAAGTACATCAGCGTTTCTTGGAAAGAAGCAAAAATAACAAGAAAACATGAGGAGTTGTTTGGTGTCCATGTCGCCGTTGCCTAGTAGCGGTGTTCTCACGACTTAGCCACTTGAACACCAAGTGCAAGAACACAACTTCCCATGTCATAGCTCACAAGGTCCAAGGAACAGTTACAGCCTTCCCTAAAATCACAAATTGTTGCTTTTTTTTTACATGGGTATTTTTTGACGCCAAGCCAAGCAAAGCTAATCGTCTTCTGTGCAGTTTGTGTAACCTTTGCTCATTTTGTTGTAGTTTTTAATAATTAGCTGCTGTTTGAGTTATATAATTAAATAAATCATAAAATGAGTCTGGGAATGAACAGCAATGTTCCACCAGTAGTCTGGTCGTATTCCTCATGAACCACAGGGGTATAGGTGACAGTAGTACTGAGGAAATATCCGGGCAGATCAGGCTGAGGGCAGATCACGGATGTGGCGTTCCTGCTCCATGTTTTCATGTATTGAGTTTGATTCAAGCATTGTCTCTGACATTTATAAAACCGTCCTTCAGTCCATTGTTGTGGCTTGTTGCCATGAATTATTCTTGTTAACCTTCAGCTTTCGGTTTAAACACTAATAATGCTTAATTCGCTTTCAAAAGCCTTGTTAGTTCAATCTTTAGATAGAACTATAGATAGATAGATAGATAGATA
>NW_019434262.1:0-1993 GCF_002814215.2 Seriola lalandi dorsalis
CTCTCTCTCTCTCTCTCTCTCTCTCTCTCTCTCTCTCTCTCTCGGAGCAGTGCAGACAGAGTCGGGTTGTGCCAACATCGTCTCTGCTGCTCCCTGCCAGGCGGACCCGCAGCAGTATGAGGCTCAGTACTCCAGGCTGCGCTCCTTTCTCTCAGGTACGACGTGCACGTCCCTGCAGCTGCCTGTTGTGCCAGTTAAAATATCTGCTCTAAGTTGTTTTGGAAATAGTTATCCATCAAATCATGTTTCCTTTTTAGATGCTACATGAGCTTGTTTTTATTGACACAAGGAAATGTTTTATTTCCACGAAATTAGAAACAGAAATATCCTGGGCGAAGGAGGTGAGCAGCGTCCTCTACCCGCTCTTCATCTACCTCCACCTGGACATGGTGCGATGTGGCCTGAAGGGGGCAGTAGACGGTTTCTACAGTCGTTTCCACAGTGCCTTTCTTCAGGACAGCGAGCAGCGTGCCATCATAGAGCAGCTCCGCCATGTTCTCACCGCTCAGGACGTTGCAGCCAATCCCAAGCTGAGTGCTTTCCTGGAGCACAAGTATGTGGTTCACCTGACGGAGCCGGCCTACAGCTACCTGCTGCGTTACCTGCAGAGCGAGGACAACAGCGCCCTCTGCAGGGCCCTCAGCACACACCTGCAGGTGGAGGTCACCGCCTCCAGGCGTACGGACTACCAGCTGTACGGAACTGCCAGTGGGGCGACCGCCACCCCGAACTCCACCTCGACCTGGGCGGGAGTGGACGGGGCGGAGGGCGGGGAGGGGGTGGAGGTCCCCGCAGGGATCCCGCAGAGCGAGGCGGCCCTGGACGCTCTGCAGGACTGCATCAAGAAAGTCCGCGAGGGCCCCCCCTCGCTCACCACCGTGTGCTTTTACGCCTTCCACCACACGGAGCAGATGCTCAACACCGCCGAGGTCTCGGCCGACAGCCGGCTGCTGGCCGCCGGCTTCGACAGCTCCACGGTGAAGCTGTGGAGCCTCCGAGCCAGAAAGCTGAAGGCCCGGCCGCATCAGGCCGACGTGTCGCGCATCCACCTGGCCTGCGACGTGCTGGAGGAGGAGGTGAGGGAGGGATGGATTTGGTTACGGAGCAGTGAACGTGGAAGTAGAGCGGTCGCAGCGGTGTGACGCCTTCAGATCTCCAGTTTTGTCAGAATAAAAGTTCAGATAAAGAAGAGTTATGAAACAGTTAAAAGGATCAAACCCTCGGATTTGAAAAGCTTGACCCACAGAAGCTTCATTCACATTATTGATTCCTTTTAAATAATCAATTAATGTATTTGTGAAGTTTAGGGTTTTAACTCCTTCAGAATTTACGGGCTTCATAATGGAGAGTGTCTGTTACATGTGAACAGAAGTGATGTCATAACATTACTTATTGTCTGATCAGCATCAGTGTTTCCATTGATTATTTATTTATTTATATACATTAATTAGTTAACTGATTAAAGCTGCAACCATCAGCCAATTAATCAATTCATCAATCCACAGAAAATTAATCTGTGACTTTTTGCTAATTGATGAATCACTTTGATTATCTGTAAATGAAAAGAAGCCTGAATTCTTCAATGTGAATAAATGTGATTATCACAATTTTCTGACGGATGAAACAATTAGTTAGAAAATAATCAATTAACAGATAATTAATATAATTTGAATAAAAGCTGTAATTGATTAAATTGATATTTTTTTCCCATAATTGAAACTCATTCAAACATTTTCAGGAGACAGGACGAACCGTGTGGAGTCGGGACAGGTGACGTCAGGTGACTGTTTCCTCTTGTGTCTCCTCAGGTGGACGAGGAGGACGGCTCGGGCAGCGAGGTAAAGACGCTGCGAGGTCACAGCGGCCCGGTGTTTCGCACGTCCTTCCTGACGGACAGCTCCGGGCTGCTCTCCTGCTCCGAGGACACGACCATACGTTACTGGGACCTGGGCAGCTTCACCAACACGGTGCTGTACCAGGGCCACGCCTACCC
>NW_019434263.1:0-1665 GCF_002814215.2 Seriola lalandi dorsalis
GGTTAAATTTAAAGTTTTCCAAAATACATTCTCATATTGGTTTGTGCTCCAGGAAAATATATACAGTACATACATTTAACTGGCAAGTGTGATTCGAATGAGCTGCTTTGTTTCCGGTACACAATAATGCCCAACATTATTTCACAGTACAGTGCTTCACAGTTTCAGACACCGATATGACTTCATACTTACCAACAACACACAGTTGGTACACAGCACACAGTTATACAGTAGGAGGACGCAGTTGCTTCTGACAGTGACTGACAGCCAGTTTTGGGTGACATCACACACAGACACACTGACAAGACAACAGCAAAAATGTTGTCACATGAACCCGAAGCCTGAAATGCAAATTCCTCGTAGTGCGTGAATGTGAGTACTGTCATTTCCCAGCATGAGCCTGCCACTATGCTGTCTTCATCGCATGCCACGTCTCCATGTCTGTTTGTGAGCTAGCCTAGCTATGCAAGTGGCTAGCCTAGCATTGCTAATGACCAGTAAAGTCGGGTTTTGATTAAGCTGCCGAGGCAGGAATGTGAGTTACCAGGCTTGGTTAAATGAATTGTCTTGCTCGGCAATTGGGTAGCTCGCCATTTACCACCTCTGGCCACAGTGACTAAATCAGTGGCCTCAACATAGACATACACTCCTCTAATTTCTCAGTAGTCTGAATTTTGGCACTTTCCCTGTGCCATACATGACAGCATTTGGTTTCAGTGTTCAGTAAATCCATTTTATTTTTGTGTGTTTGATGTAACACAGTAGTGAGCTATGCTTAAGAATCCAGTTCTTGGATACAAAGGCAAATATCACTGTGGCTCCTAAAGACACCACATTTACAAAAGCTCAAACATCAAGGAAATGCTCCCAAAATTGAAAACACAAATATCAAGAGGAATGCAGCACCTATATCTGGTGTGTGGATTGAGATCTCATATGTCTATCTTATAGCTATCAGGCTATAACATTGTCTTATCTCATTACTCATTATTTATTATCTGGAATCATGGATGAGGCAGCAAAAGATATAAATATAGGCCAATTAATACATAATTTTTAGGTGGGGCACACAAGTTCAGAACTGGCTAAATACTGATTATTGTCAAAATATTTAAATAATGAATATATTCTGCTAGCGGTGCTTAAAGAGCACCTATTATTGCCATTTTTAGTGTTCATCATTTCACTCTTGGTGTTGACTAAAATAGATTTACATGCTTTAATGTTCTGAAAAGACATTATTTTCATTTCTATATACGTTTTATACTGTACTCTCTTCACCCTCTGTCTGAAATCTTCCGTTAGAACTCAGGGCTCTTTAAGGCCTCCCTCCCCCCTCTGAGGCCTAGTGTGCTCTGATTGGTCAGCTTGCCACAACTACCATGGCAAGATGTTTTGTGTAAACACGGTTAGTGCGGCTTCGGTTCTGCCTTATCGTTTTGAGCAAGAGTCTGATCCTGAGCAGAAAACAAGCGTACCCACTGTCAGGCAGCCGGAAGGAGGGAGAAATATGAGGAGCGCCGTGAATCAAGACGCTGTACAGTCTGCAAAGACTTCGGATGACAATATTCATAAAATGGAATACTTTTACTACAAACCCTTTTGATTTTTTATGTGTGGACACGTCCGCACCAAAACAATATAAATAATGGAGGAACAGACAGA
>NW_019434264.1:0-1665 GCF_002814215.2 Seriola lalandi dorsalis
ACTGTCTCCCAACAAGACAGGTAATTAGCTCAGCTATAGTGGACAGTGACTCTACCTGCATGCTGAAATTCCAGTTGTCTTCATTGGGCTGGCTGTTACAATAGCAGCCTTTCGGTCCAGAAGATTGAATCGTTAGAGGACATCCATTGTGTCTTGTAACACGCTGCAAAACATGGATGTGGGTCAGTAACATGTGCATCTCTGGGATCATATATATAATATATATATATACATATATATAGATATCTTTTTGTAATCTCAGCTCTCTAATTTCCTTAATGTCTTGTTTTTATATTCACTTCATTCTAATACTTCTTTAGGTCTTTATCTGTTTTCCTACCTCACAGCCTCTCTCTGTGCTTCCGCATGTGTCTTATCTTATCTCTTCTTACTGAGCTTGAGAGTGACTAAAAGATAATGTGGCAATGCTGAGGTAATAGGTATCATATAATAAGTTGCAGGAGCTCAAATATATATATATTTTTTAGACACTACAATGAGTCATGGGGCAAACAAATGCAGTGAAATTATACTTTTCTTTTGAATTTAAGACCAACAGGAAGCAATAATGAAGATCCAGAGTTTCTTTGTTACATCATACTAAAAGAGTTAAATACTATTTAACAGCTTTAATGTGGTACATTTTTTTCTTCTCCACCAAAGCTTTCCCTGAAATGCTTATGAGATAAGCAGACCATGTCTAATTAGCTTAGTACCAACAGCCTGTATAAGTCAAAATAGATCTAGTCAGGTAAATGAAAAACAAAACAATTCCTGTGATTTTATGTTTGTCTAAATACATCATTTTAAAGATACAAATATTTGGCTAACTATTGCCATGAAATGTCTTTTTCCTCTTTTGCATTTCAAGTTGCAGATGGAGAAAAATAGGAATTGCTTTCACAGTCCTCTCATTATTGTACTTTATTGTGTGCGGTTCATTTAGTCCACATGCAGAAATTGCAAATAAAGCCAAGCGTGAAGAGTTTTATTCTACCTTGAAAATAAATATGTAACAGACACAAGATTTCTTTTCAACATTCTAACCCATACAGAATCGTGACACATTTTTGGCAGAGAGTGAAAATAGTGGGATAGTTTTGCTTTGTCTCTGGCCTCCCTGTATGTACTCAGGCCAGTGAGTAGTGTATGATATATATTGAGTGTTTTGGAGGAGGGAGAAAGCTGTTCCACCATCAACTGCCAAGCTCAGTTGTGAGCTTCATCAGAGCAGTCCTTTCTGTCATTGACAATCTGTTTTATGTAACAATTCCCATAATCAGTGCTCATTCCAGGACTAACAAACTGTTCCTCCGATTACTCAGAAAGCATTTCTGCCAGGTGTATGTGTGTGTGATGCTTTCACATATTTGTGATGCTGACAGCTGCTTGAAAAAGCCATTTTGGATCTGTGATATTCTTTTTTAGATGTAATTCATGATATATATTGTGCTGGTTATACAGTCAAAGAATAAAGATGGTGACATCAGGCATGACAAGATTAATTAGTAAGTGATTTGCAATTATTCAGAGTCTACAGCCTATCATAGAGGTGATTAATGTGAGCTAAATGCTAACATAAGCAAGCTAACATGCTCACAGTGACAATGCCATCACGCCAATGATCAGCAGGTATAATGTTTATAATGTTCATCATCTTATTGT
>NW_019434265.1:0-1490 GCF_002814215.2 Seriola lalandi dorsalis
CTGACATTGGGGCGAGGGCGGGGAACACCCTGGACGGGTCGCCAGTCTATCACAGGGCTGACATATAGAGACAGACAACCACTCACATTCACACCTATGGACAATTTACAGTCGCCAATTAACCCGCATGTCTTTGGATGGTGGGAGGAAGCCGGAGTAACTGGAGGAAACCCACACAGAAGCACAAGGGGAACAAAGAAACTCCACACAGAAAGGCCCCGGGTTCAAACCTTCTCACTTTGAGGTGACAGTGATAACCACCGCACCACCGCACCACCGTGTGTCTGTCAGATGAAGGTTGAAAGTAAAAAGAAGTCAAAAGTAGCATCAAATGGAAATATTGAAATGGAGTACAAGTACCTCAAAATACTTGAGTACTAATACATTCGCCCACTGCTGCTCTGTACTAAACAGTCTTGCTTGGGGCCAACTTGTAGTTTAACCTGGCCCTGCCCTGGTGTTGCATCTGATGCTGAGTGAACAGCCGAGTACTGTCAATCTACACAGCCACCCAGTGGACAGTGTTGAACTACTGTGTCAGATGTAACAGAGTACTGATGAGATTAGGAGCCAGGTATTTCTGTGAACACATCCTCTTCACTTCACTGCTCCTCCTAAAGAGGGCAATGCAGGACTGCATTTGGCCCCCACTGTAACTGGATTACAGCTTGCCAGAGAGCAGAGCATTGCTAATCCTAGTCAGCCACTAGTGGTGGATGCCCGCTGGCCAAATGTTTGACTCACTACCTCTGTCTATGTGTGTGTGTGAACGTCTGATTAAAATGTCTCTTGACCCGGCTGTGACACCCTCAGTTGGTGAACTCATTGTTTGACAATCTGCAAACAACCTGCTGATGCTCTGAGAGAGAAACAGAAAAAGCAACAGGGTTAAGAACTTCCATAAATGAACCTCCTATTCAAAGGCTTATTGTGCCTCCTGGCACAATGATTGTTCTTACACATCATCCTCCTCCACTTTGGAGTTGATTCCCTCATTTTCTCTGCTCTGTTCTTAGATGAGTAGCTGCAGGCAGTGCTGTAGATAACTGGAGCAAAAAAAATACAGGGGGTGTGAGAGAGATAGATGGAGAGGAGGCTGTGCTGCTTAACTTAATTCTCAACTCTGTGATTTATGTAAAGCATGTGCATGCGTAGAAAATAGTGCTAGACACACAAGCACACAAACAGATTGACAGCCTTGCAATGGTGTAAAATGTTAGTTGAGATAGTTTACTAACTACACATTAGTCAGATCAATACTCACCGATCATGATATAATGGACCTAAATTACAAATAAACACATTCACTGGATGATCCAGTTTCATAGGGACTATTTCTTTGGTCGGAAGAGGCTTACGTGTTCAGAGTTAATCCACAGCAGTGCCTTTTGTCACCAACCTGTTCAGAAGGATACACTGATAGCATTTTTAGCACCTGGTAACAATACTGCAAAACTGAAATGATTTATTCATGTGTCTCCTCAGTTACT
>NW_019434266.1:0-1292 GCF_002814215.2 Seriola lalandi dorsalis
CACACACACACACACACACACACACACACACACACACACACTGAGTGTGTTCTGCTCTGAGTCTTGTGAGGTGAATACATGTCTTTCCCAAACATGCTAACTCCAACTGTCAATTCAACAATTTCTAGTTTTTTAATAGACAAGAAATTGGTGTGATAATTAGCATATGGTATTAACATATTACAGAAATATCTTTCTCTTTTACTGTAGGCACCACAACTGTTGCTAACCATTTGCAACGATACTAATGGTTACAGTGCTAACTTTCTCAAATGATAACTCTCCATTTACAGTTATCTCAGTGTAATGTTGTTAACAGCTTTAACAAAACAAAATAAAGGGTGAGTGAGGGCATAACTATTCCTATATTATTAAATAATGTAAGCTAACTTCTGCTAATATTTGCTAATATCACCTTTAGCCATGTTAACTGACAAAAGGAGAGACAAAATGTTTGTTTTCAGTAAACAAAATTGTTCTCCTCTGAGTCTTTTTTTTTAAATTACATGAAATTGACTATGCTAAGGGTTAGCAACAGTGCTAACTGTCAGTTATCTAACTCTAACAGTAACATACCCTATCATAATCATAAAACAAATGTGTAATCTTGTTAGCAGCGGTAAAGGAATAAAATAAAGGATGAGTGAGAGTTTAACTGTTTTTTTCCTATATTATTAGCATTTATATAACATATCTAATGTTATCTAAAAGTTGCTAATGAGAGAAAAATGTTTTCAGTAAACAAGTGTTATTTCATCTCTCACTCACTCATCTCACTCTGTTACTCTCATCTCTGTTACTCACATCATTCACTGGCTAGACTGTAGAATGTAAAAATCTAATAATGTTGTTAACAGTAACTACCTATCCGCTAGATGCTAGCTAAAGTTATCCTTGTAGTAGGACTAGGTTTAAAAGGGTTTGATCATAATTTAGTGGGTGTAATGATGATCTTACTCTCTTTTCACCATCAGTTTTAGCTGTTAGCCAGCATTCAGTAGGTTTGACAAGCTGTTTGCCTTTGCACAATAAACTTTTCTCACATTTGTATGTTTGGATCATTTGTGTACTGGGCAGTGTTTACAACCAGCATTTGTTTAAATGGTTATAGCTGGTGCACCTGAGCAAGACTTTTTTTTTATCTCAAACACACACACACACACACACACACACACACACACACTCACTCACTCACTTTGTGTCATTTTAATTTTTGCCAACTTGCAAATGTATATGATTGTATGTCCATATGAGCTGAAAGCAAGTGGTTCTCAGGGCATTATTTCTCATCA
>NW_019434267.1:0-2244 GCF_002814215.2 Seriola lalandi dorsalis
CTTAAACTGTATGAACTGTATAATTGGTATCTGTTACTGGATGTTTCTATATTGTTGTCTGTGCCCAAAGATCCAACATTACTCCCTACAGAAATTAATGCTTTGATTTTGTGTACTAAAAAAAAGTAAGACCAAACTGTCGGTTCTCTCTTTTTCTTTCAACGGGACATTATCGTTCTAAATGGAAAATAAGTTCCCAGATTTATAGGGAAATCCACCTGATTAAAAAAACAAACGAACAAAAATAGATAAATAAATTAATATATATATAAAAATTGTGATGTTTTTATATTATAGCCTTTATTTAGATCACAGCAGGGTGCCTGTTATTTTGACCAATAAAAGTAAGTAGAAATATTTGTTATTTAATCCAGTTTCTCCAATGGAGAACATATTTTATATTGACCTTTTTTTCTTACACTTATTGTTTTCTTACACTAAATCCGAGGTCACTGATTTTACCACCTCAGAGGAAATGAAGGACATATATTAGAACAACAAAATGTATAGTTGTAAGAGGTTTTCTGGGGGCCGAGCAAAATAACACATCAACCACAGAACACTGCACATGTGTACAATGAGGACCCTACTGTGTAATTTGGATTTGGATTCGGAGAAAAGCATTTCGAAGACGTGACCCACTTCCTTAATGCGTAATGTTTTCTGCCAGTTCTGTCAAAGCCAAATGGAGTTCCAGTCAGAACTGCAGAAATGATGTGGGTTTTGAATGCTTCAGTATCCTGGAAAACCTGTATCCAAAGACATATTTTAGGGGTTTCAGGCTATAATGTGAAAAAAAGCTACCAATCAGCTTAATGTACAGTCTGTGAGTCTTCTTACCTCAGGAATGAATGAATGCTTTTTTGGAGAGTACATCACACGGACTTTGGCTTTCTTATTGGCAAGTAGCACTGCTTTGGTTTATAGTGAAAGGCTTGTTGATTCGTGTGACTTTTGAACCAATTAAAAACCTATCGCAATACCAGTGTCGGTTGGTTGTTGACAGCTGTTTGAGTTCACAGTGATTACTGCCGCGCTTCACCTTCAATAGCAAAACTCAAAAGATAGATTTTTGAGTACAATGTGACTAAGGAGCCACAGGTCACTAACAGTAGTCATCATACTTTTCTCAGGAATGACAAATGCTGCCTTTAAATGGGGCCATGTTATCCGTATTCACAAGAAGAGTCTATATTCACAATCTCGGACCTCTGCATTTTCTGAAAGTTCCAAGTTCATGAGTTGTGCCCTGTTTGTTGATGTTTTCCAAAGTGGGCTGTGGAAGGTCATTGTTTGTTGGATGGTGAGTTATCATATTGTATTTTTAAAAGAATTTTTAAAGTTACATATCAGAGTACAAATAAGTTTGTTAAATGTATATCTCCCTGCATACTGCATTTTCAGGAGCTGATGCATCATTGTTCCAAATCACATTATGTTTGATCAGCTAGTGTTTATTGTGAATGAGCAGTAACAGTAGCTACATTGAGTAGATACTCATTACCTTTGTTGTCTCATTTCTTGTTCCTCTGCATGATGTTGAAATGCAAAGTACATCAGCGTTTCTTGGAAAGAAGCAAAAATAACAAGAAAACATGAGGAGTTGTTTGGTGTCCATGTCGCCGTTGCCTAGTAGCGGTGTTCTCACGACTTAGCCACTTGAACACCAAGTGCAAGAACACAACTTCCCATGTCATAGCTCACAAGGTCCAAGGAACAGTTACAGCCTTCCCTAAAATCACAAATTGTTGCTTTTTTTTTACATGGGTATTTTTTGACGCCAAGCCAAGCAAAGCTAATCGTCTTCTGTGCAGTTTGTGTAACCTTTGCTCATTTTGTTGTAGTTTTTAATAATTAGCTGCTGTTTGAGTTATATAATTAAATAAATCATAAAATGAGTCTGGGAATGAACAGCAATGTTCCACCAGTAGTCTGGTCGTATTCCTCATGAACCACAGGGGTATAGGTGACAGTAGTACTGAGGAAATATCCGGGCAGATCAGGCTGAGGGCAGATCACGGATGTGGCGTTCCTGCTCCATGTTTTCATGTATTGAGTTTGATTCAAGCATTGTCTCTGACATTTATAAAACCGTCCTTCAGTCCATTGTTGTGGCTTGTTGCCATGAATTATTCTTGTTAACCTTCAGCTTTCGGTTTAAACACTAATAATGCTTAATTCGCTTTCAAAAGCCTTGTTAGTTCAATCTTTAGATAGAACTATAGATAGATAGATAGATAGATA
>NW_019434268.1:0-1532 GCF_002814215.2 Seriola lalandi dorsalis
AAAAAAAAAAAAAAAAAAAAAAAAAAGGGGAGCACATCTGCCAGACAACGATGGAGCACGGGCTGCAAGTTAACCGAGAGGACAAAAAGTTTCAATCTAAAATGAGATACTGTATGCATCATTTCTCAAAAAAAAAAAAAAAAATGCTGACAAGAGGGACACTTTGGGGAAAATAAGAATGCATGATATTTTAAGATAGAGACGAGAGAGGAGTCACTGACCACAGGCCCTGTCTTTGGGAAAATCTATCTACAACGGTGGACACATTGAAATAGAAAACCCTGTTTAAAGACACACATATACACAGGGAAATTGTATACTGGCATGAATAGAGTATGATATCCAGAAGACAGCAGACATCAGTTTATATAAAGAGAAATGCTTGGGGGATAAAAAAATAAAATAAAAAAACAGACAATAAAGGTGACATTCTGAGGTCTATCCACAGCATGAATCTATTTTGGTTTAGTGACAACAAAAGCCAACAACAAGCGCCCTGCCAACTGATTTGTTCAATTCTACCTTTCACTATTTGTTTACGTGGTGATCGATGTTAACCACTGCACACGTCTCACAGTCACTCAGCTGCAATATCTCATGAAAGCAGAGGAATCTAAGCTTTTTGTGAACAGTTCAAATGAGCGTGACTGCATTACCGAGGCACTCCCGAATACTTTACATAGTGCAAGGCCGCTGTGTGGCTCAGCATCCCAGAGGCATTTAGTAACTTAACTTTATGTTAAGCCCAGCTGACATAATGATTTTCCTATGTGGGTCAAGCGAAGGTCAAACACACTTCAAAACAACAAAATCTTCAGCGAGCAGAGAAGTGTTAACAGGTTAGTTTGTAAGGCATGTTACTCAGATGTTGTAGCCAGGAGTGAACTCTCATCTTAAGTCCTTCAAACACCAAAGTGTTGCCATGTGCAGAGAGTAGCTATGAGACTATGACTCCAGCTGAATGAGAAGCAGCCCTACACACAGACTCTTTTTTTTTTGTTGCAATTCTCAGAAAATGGAATTAAGTGCTTGCTATGCAGTGTTGTAAGGCAAAGCTCTTTATGATGTATGACACCATGTAGAGAACAGAATGCCCCTGCAGAATGCCACAGGGACCATATGTGAGGATGAGAGTTAACAGTGAGGGAACGTGCTTAAACGACTGCCACCAGGTCTTTATCTGTGGCAAATATTTGAATAATTGAGGCTTTCCCCTAAATTGCAGCACAAAAATCCCCCCCTCCAGTCCCAACAGCGCTGCCTCCCACAAGAAGAAAAGAGCCACAGAAGACAGCCAAATCATTCTTTACACAAGACATACAGCGGTTCACATCCAGAAATTGCCTTCATGAAAAAAAAAAAAGATCAAATGTTGTTGGTGTTTTCACAGCTGTAACAGCTCAACACGTCAGCGGAGGATGGAGAAAAAGAAAAACACACGCGACACTGATGCCACCGCTGTGCTGAGCAGACTGTGCTGAAGGCAGGAATCTGCGCGCACACACACACACACACACACACACACACACACA